>NC_056607.1:24360897-24378397 GCF_018340385.1 Cyprinus carpio
TCATGAACTGATGGAGCCACAGAAACGACCTCAACAGCAGCTCTGATGATGTGGATCTCTCACAGAGTCCTGCTCAGACCAGACGGGTGTTTCTAGAACCCAGAATCACACTCTTCACAGGAAGGACCAGAGGAGAGAAACACTAGCACTGCTAGCTGTGGGTTCGCTGGATTTTTCTGGTTAAATCTGTTGAAATATTACCTTTTATACTGGTGATGGTGTTTTCATGCCGTCTCTGATACTGAGACACTTTTAATTTTACTGTGAAATATTTAATACTCACAGTTCCTCGACACTTTTAATTTTACTGTGAAAGTTTAATATACTGTGATACTGTTTTCACAAAAAACGGTTTTAAATAAAATATGATTTTTTTATTATTATTATTATTATATAATTGTACCTTTGTATTTTGCACACACACACATAAATTATATATTAAAGCAAATACATGTTTGGCCATTATTATAATTAATATAGTTTTATGAAGGCATGCAAATGAAATGGCGATGTTCAACAGGTATATACATTTTACACAAAATCGCTTCTTCCAGAAAAACTCATAAATTGATTTACATAAAATAAATAATGTAGCTTACGGTTTATCTTATGTCTGAACATATTCTACAAATCACAATGTAAAGGCTGAAGGTGAATGTCAAGAAACTTGTCAAGAACATTATCTTATGTCTGAACATATTCTACAAATCACAATGTAAAGGCTGAAGGTGAATGTCAAGAAACTTGTCAATTAATATTTTTAATATTTATTTTACTCTTCTCTCTCTCTCTCTCGCTTTCGCATACTATCCATCTCTCTCTCTCTCTCTATATATATATATATATATATACATTTTAAATATATATATAATATTAATTTTATTTTATACATTGTGCACGTTCTTGACGGGGTTTGGTGAGATTCTGTGATCCGAGCAGCCATTTGTCTTCACTGGATAATATATCCAGTCAGCTTAGCAGAGAGATGTTCATATAAACATGTCCGTGTGTATGAGGTGTTTGTGTCTCTGGTGAGTAGTCTGTTGATTTTGGTATCCGGATTTCCAGTATTTGTTTGTGAGGTTGTTGTGAAAGTGCTTCATTATTATGGGATGAAGTGAAAAGCATCAGAGAGTTTGACCCGTCCTTCATCCGCAGAGAAAGACACAAGCAGTCTATGGAGTGTCCAGGAGAGGGTGCCACCGTTAACCTGATTCGGAGAACGTGGTTTCCTGTGTGATCACACACACGGGCTCCGTCCCAAATGGAGACCTTAGCTCTTTATAAGGTGGCTATATGTTGGGTTTAAGGTACGGCAGACAGTCCAGTTTGTAAATGCATGTCCATTGGTATACAATGATATATAATTAATAAATAATTTTTAAAAATGTGCTGTATAAATTAATATTGAGACATACATTTTAGGCACAATATAGTTTTTCTATTCCACCAAGAAAACTAGTTCAGAATCACAGCATAACCACTGCATCTCTGTCCTGTTCCTGAATTATTCAGCTTTTTTGAATAAATCAGTTGAGTCAATGATTCAGTGACTCATTCGTAAAGACTGTCACTTGCTTTGTACCTGAATGAATCAACCATTATAAAGAACTCTGTTGAGTCAATAAAGCCGTTTTGAACTAATTAGTTGAATCAATGTCTTTATGAATGAGTCAGTCACTTGTTTTGTTCTGAAATGAATCAGCTGTTCTGAATGAATTGTTTGAGTCAATGATTCACTTTGGAGCAGTATGCATTTCTGAATTCAGCAAGTCACTGGCTTCATTGCCGAATGAACCATCTGTTTTAATTTAATTGGTTGAGTCAACGATTCAATGACTCGTTCATAAAGACAGTCAGTTGCTTTGTTGCTGAATGAACCATCTGTTTTGAATGAATCGGTTGAGTCAATGAATCAATGACTCATTCATAAAGTGACTCAATCGCTCTATTCCCAAACAAATCAGCTTTTTTAAACAAAACTGTTGAGTCAATGATTCAATGGCTCAAGTTGCTGTATTCGGAACCAGGTACTACTATCATACAGCTCTTACTATTTCTGCCATATTCTATATTTTGTAAGAATATTAAGAATATAATATATGCTTAATTTTTTATTTTGTTAAAAGGTTATAAACCTTGCCCTTATAAAAGTAATATTTTCCCTCAATGGAAACGTTCTGTCAGTACTTATAGATTTGGGATTATTTGTAGCTTCACTGAGTCCTTATTTTAGGTGCTATAGAAATGACCACCCTCACTGATCATCAGTCATTCAATACACATCAGCTGCTCCATTTGGGACGGAGCCGGCGCAAACGCAGTCAGGTGCCGTTACTGAGCATGCCCAGTAGTTTGTGGGGCTCCATGCCCTGCTGCTGTGCCATGCGCTGCACGTCGAAGCCCAGGTGCGTGAGGAACTGGATGACGCTCATCTCTTGCCCCGTCAGCTGCTCTCTGATGGTGGGGCAGGTGGGGTTGCAGTGGGGCCACGGGCAGCTGTCAATCAAGTGAAGGGGGCAGCCCCGGAGCGGAGCCTGAATGCTGCTGCTGTTGCCGTGGTGACGGAGGCTGCGGTCCCAGCACTGCAGCGCTCGAGGAAGTGAGGTACCTTTGACGTGGATGTCCATCCAATAACTAGAGAGAAAAGACTGACTTACTGCATACAGAATACAGTAACTGAGGAGTTGCTTCATTAACCCTGTCAAAAACAGCTCTGTTCACAGCGACCCGTTTTGGTGCATGTCTCTTTAAATGCTAATGAGCTCTGCTGACCCCGCCCCCTCTTTTAAGTTGTTTGATGGGCGTTAATTTTGTTATTTTTATGATTGTTTGGATTTGCGATTTGCTGTATGTGTATGTGTAATGATTGTTTTTTTTTGTTTTTTTTTTGCATCTAGTGAGATAAAGAGCAAGTGAACACACTGAGAAATAGCAAGTGAACTTCTTTTGATGATTTCTTGAGTTATTGTGGTGGTATCGTGAGTGGAACTGTCGGTAGAGAAAATGGCCATGTAGACATCAGTTAGAGGTTTCAAGCTGAATTTGTAAGTATATATTTATATAAGTTTCATTCAAATATTATTACAACAATAACATAATCATTATTGTTGTGATAATATTTGCATGACTGCACATTGATCTCTCAAAAGAAATTGTTTGTTATTGTTTGGGGTTTTTATAATATTTTTGGTCAATCAATTCAGTCAAGGGCCAATCAGATATCAGTTTGATTGTGTTAAACAATTTTTTATTTTGCTGAGAAAAATATTACTTTTATCAATAAAATAATGTAAAAAACTATAATGAAATAAAAAATATAATTAAAAATACAGTAATTTATTAAAAAATATAAATAAATAATGATGAATAATTAATACATAAATAAAGAAATAAATAAATAAATAAATAAGAAAATAAATAAATAATAAATAAAATAAATAAATAAGAAATCAATCATAAATATATATATATACTATATATAAATATCGAAAATATATAGGTATATATATTATATATTAAAAAAAATATATAAAATAGATATAATATATATCTAATAATAGTATCTATAATATATAATATATATATATATATATATGATTATATATATCTATCTAGTCGTATATATATATATATCTGTATATCTATATATCTATATATCTATATATATATTATATATATATATATATATATATATTATATATATATATATCTATATCTATATCTATATATATATATATATTATTATATTATATATATAGAGTAAAAATGTAAATAATTTATAAGTGCAATTTTGCGAAATCACAGATCTGACAGTTCAGGAGCTCGTGCAGCCGAAATGCTTACGGGACGTTTTTGAGGGTTTTTATGGTTTTTCTGAGTTCGGTTCTGGGTTTATGTCGATTTATCCTCCTGTGACGGTCCTGCACCGGCTGACCCGTCAGATGGACATTATCAACACCCTCATCGAACAACCACTGAACCACAAACACCGGCCCTGAGAGACGAGAGAGGGGACGCGCGACGAGAGATACAGCCCACAAACACACAGAGGACAACGGAAGAGATAGCGATAGACGACGAGAGACGGAGGGTGGAGAGAGAGATGTGGACGGAAGAGGCGGGATTGAGGGTGGTTGAGCGGCGAGCGGGAGTGAGACCCCGACCACACAAAGAGAGAAGAGAAAGAGACGAGAGAGAGAGGAGAGAGAGAGGCGGAGAGCGGACGAGGACCCCAGAAAACATTCATAACACACGAAAAGGAGACGAGGGGGAAAAAAAAACTAGAGAGAGGATGAGGAGAGACTGCGGAGAGAGGGATTGAGGGGAGAGAGACGCCGGACGAGAGGGGAAGGTCGGAAGGGGTGGCCAGGGAGGCAGCAGTGGGAGGGGGGAGAGAGGGAGGTGGACGGGGGGAGAGGGAGGAAGGGGCGTTTGGGAGACGAGGGGAGGTAGACGAGAAGGGGAGAGAGAGACGAGGGAAAGAATCGGACCTGCCGGGAGGCGACCGTCGGGGGCGACGGACGTGCCCGATGCGGTCCGGGGCACCGAGAGAGATGAGATGAGAGCTGTGGCCGAGAGACACACACAGAGAGAGAGATGCTCATCTTTCCTTGTGTCAGGAATCTCAAGGACAGTAATTTGGTGCTTTTGCAGTATTATAAATTATTTAAATTGTTTTATATTAGTTTAGGTTTTTTTATTTTATTTTGTCATTAGTTTTAAAAAAAAATCTTTATAGCTTTAAATATATATTTCTATATATATATATATATATTATATATATATATATATATATCTATATATATATATATACTATACTTTTTTGTAATTTTAAATGTGACTTATTTCTATACAGTTTAGTGCCAAGCAGTGTTTAAAAATTTTATAAAAAAATAAAAATACAAAGTTTTCTAAAAGGTTTTTCATCCAATATTTCTAACATTTATTTTATTCAGGTTTATTATAGTTAACTAAAACAATATAAAAACATTTTATTAATTACTTGAAATTAAATAAACCTTATCTGAAATATATAAAACAATAAAAAACTTATTTCAGTTAATGTACATTTTATTTTAAATAACAAAAATGTTTTAGTGCTTTTAGATTTAATATTAGTTGACTATAATGACCCTAACTGAAATAAAGCTGAAATAAATTATAAGACTTAAGCACCATTTCTCGGTTTTCTATAGTTTAACTGGATGTACTAAAACTAAATAAAATATTAAAATAAAATGACAAAAATATACAACAAAATAACTGAAATTAAATTAAAAAGAGAGGTATAAAAATAGAATATAATTCAAAATGCTAACAAAATCTATAATAGTATATCAATAATACTAAAATAACTAACTACTGTAAAATTATTATTATAAAACATAGTTCCGGTCCTTGATTCTGATTGGCTGAGCCACGTTTGAAGCTGTTGTAAATTACTCTACAAAGTAACAAACACCTTTGTTTATGTTTGTGTGTTGCTCGGCAACCCCACTTTGTTTGCAACAACCACAACTGTTTTCTGAGGAACTACATTGTTGTGGTGGAAGAATTACTGTTTTTATTAATATATATTACACTTTATTTGCTACTGTTGTTATTTTGTGAAACCTAACTGTATATGGAATAACTGTTTTATAAAACAACAGAAGCCTCGTGAAAGGCCGTTGGTTTACAGTGCATTTTTTTCACAGCTAAAGGGGTTTTAGGAGTCACTCTGCTCCGCGTCGTGCCGAAACAACGTCCCTTAGCTGTTATAAATCAACTGTAAACCACGGCTTCTTGTGACTTATTGCTTTAAGTGATCAGTGTCAGCAAAAAACCCCCCCCCCCAAACCCAAAAAAAAAAAGTGGGTGTGGTGATTGAGACAACTAGAGGGCACTGTGGAGTTCACATAATCTTCAGGGGTGTTGTGGGCTGAAACCTTATAGCCAAAGAAGCAGTTCGCAGTCCTCCTTCGCGTTATACACATGACTGCAGCGCTCCGGGACCACGCTGTTCCAATATCTGAACATAAAACACAAAACACGGTCTCATATACAGTATACCAGCATAAACACGTGTGAATGTGTGCGTGTCTCACCGCACTCCTCTCTTGATGGCCTCGGTCGGAGCACAGCTGATCGTGTCGATGCAGTCTCAGCGGTACTGTTTATGATCCAGAAAACCCCCGAGTCCCGCCAGACCCCGAACCTGGACCGAACCGAGACCCAGATCCTCCAGCAGCTCCGACACACGGTCCACATTCAGCAGGACACCGGTACCACCGGCGCTGAAGACACAACACAGCCGAGATCAGTTTGTGTCTTCATCAGGTTTGTAGAAATGTAGCACTGCATCAGTGTCTCATCAATGGATGCTCTGCAGTGAATGGGTGCCGTCAGAATGAGAGTCCAAAAACAGCTGATAAAAACCTCACAATAATCCACAAGTAATCCACAGCACTCCAGTCCATCAGTTAACATTCTGGAGCAAGACAAAGATGGAAACACATCCAGCATTAAGATGGTTTTTAACTAAAATACATAGAGTTATAATCCATAATAACTGAACACTTCCTCCAGTGAAAAAGTACATCTGCTGTTGTCTCTCACATCAAAATCCAGACACATATTTGTTTAGAGCTGTTTAAACACTGCTTGATCTGTGCAGATTTTCTCTCCTGATTCACACCAGAACAACTTTTTCACTGCAGGAAGTGTTATTATGGATTATGGACTCTATGTATTTGAGTTTAAAACATCTTAATGCTGGATCGCTCCCTTGTGTTTCATCTTTTGTCTTCTCCAGATGTTAACTGATGGACTGGAATGGAAAGCTGTGGATTACTTGTGGATTATTGTGTGATTGTTTTTTTATCAGCTGTTTGGCCTATCAGTCTGACGGCCCCCATTCACTGCAGAGCATCCATTGCTGAGACACTGATGCAGTGCTACATTTCTACAAACCTGATGAAGAGACAAACTGTCATCTAAGATATATAGAAATGTCGACCATAACCTTTTAAGTTTATTACATTGTATATAAACATATTTTAATTATATTTGGGACTATATTGAAGTTTGTGAAGTTTCAGAAAGTTTCATAGCTTAAATTGTCCTCCTCATTATTAAACAAAGCATTTGTTTAATCAAGCTCCAAAAATGTCTCGTTTGGATCTTGAGGTGCATGATGACATCACATGATGAGGCACCAAACATTTGCATAAACACGCCTCTAGAGCAAGACATCAACAAATAGTCATCTTCTCCCCATAGGCCCCGCCCACTGGTGTTCAGTCACTAACGGTTACACTAAATGAGAGTCGGGTCGCGTCAAAAGCAAATAGAAATTACAGTCACTGCCGCTATCTTGTCTACACTGGACACAGCACACAGATGCGCTCGAGTCTGTCATCAAAAGGACAAATGCAATGAAAGAACATTAGCTTTGATGCATTTGGTTTAAACGGCTCATTTGCGTCTTTGTTTGTACAGATATCAGAAGGATCCCAGCGTAAGGAACAAGCGGATAGTATATTTTTAATGGCTTCCCGGATCGTGTCGGAGGATTTTGTTTAGTAATCGAGGCACAGTGTCATGGAGAGTCACAGAGAAACATCTGTTGATAGATGAAGTGTTACTAGATCTGACTGCAGCTGCATCACAAACCGTAAATAAATGATTTCATAATGCTTTGTCTGGAAATGACCGGGGTTTTTATTTTCATGTTGTCAAAACACTCACATGCAATAGTGAGCGGGCATTGATACTGTGTCCTATGCAGTGACGTTAGCCAATCATAACAGCGCTGATTACTCCACAAGCCTTAAAAAGACACACCCCTTAGTCTTAGACAATTTTAAAAAATCCATGTCATGACCCCTTTAAACGGTTTATAGGTTTATGGAGAAAATGAGCAGGATTTGTATTTGGGATCCCGTCAGTGATTGGTCACCTGCTTCCGGCCAGCAGCAGCACTTTAGCACCGTCCAGACCTTTAGTCACCAGTCCTTAAGGACCTCGCTGAATGATCTGAGAACCCATGAATGCATAGTCATCTGAAAACAGAGACACACACAAACATTACACACAAGATGAATGTGAATGGTTGACACTGTGTGTGTGTGTGTGTGTGTGTGTGTGTGTGTGTGTGTGTGTGTGTGTGCTTTTACATTACTCTGGTCTGTCTTCGCTGTGGAGCCGCTCCAAACATCACTGGAGCAGTACGGCACAAACCTGCACACACACATTCACTGTTCATGAGAGGAGAAACAGCAAAGAACACTGAATTCACTGTGAAATGCTGAAATAGAAAGACTGAAATAATATTTTCTCTTTGTAGCAACTTATCTGCATTATAAAAACAGTAAATAGTATAGAAATGTAAAAATGCGGGTCATTTTCTGAGAGGGTTATGGTAAATGAAATATTATTATCTGTGTATAAAGTCATAAACGTACACTGTGTTTGCGTTCCACCAGTGTGGATTCTCCTCGGGCTGAGACGACAGGATCCCCGTTCCCGGAAACACACACACATGGTTTTCATATTTATAAGTTCTGAAACTCAGAATGCGGTGTTTTTGGACATGCCTCCCTGTTGTTAGGAGGCTCCGAGTGTTGCTAGGGTATTGATATGCAGCTGGCAAGATGTTGTAAGTGTTGCTTAGTATGTGGTGCTTATGTTTTCTTGACCATACTTAGGGACAATACTTACTTATTGAAATCCTTTGTATTATTATAGATATTTTTTTTTACCAAAGTCCTTTTTTTTTTTTCAAAAGCAATGTTATTTAATGTTTAACCAAAATGTAATTTTTAGGGCCTTTAAGTTTTTCTCCAATTGTAATTTTTTCCCCCCTTCCAAATTCATTTGTTTGTTCTGAATTCCATTTTTCCGTTTACATTTTTTTTTATTCAGTTTTAACGTTAAATTAAATTTTTCTCAAGGGTTGTAGGTTTGATTTTTTGCCATTGGTGGGACGTACGGCAGACAACCGAGACATTTTAATTGTTCCATCAAAATTGTTTCTAGGGATAATTTTAGTAGTGTCTGATATTGGTAGGATCATGTCACAGCATATATCTGATCGTGGTTGTATCTCTCTATTAGTGCTATTGGATCTTAGTGCTGCGTTCGACACTATTGACCACAACATTCTTTTGCATAGACTAGAACACTTTGTTGGTATTAATGGAAGTGCATTAGCATGGTTTAAATCGTACTTATATGACCGCCATCAATTCCGTAGCAGTGAATGAAGAGGTATCATATCGATCACAAGTGCAGTATGGAGTACCTCAAGGCTCAGTACTAGGGTCGTCACTCTTCACGCTGTACATGTTACCCTTGGGAGATATCATCAGGAAACATGGTGTTAGCTTTCACCTGTTATGCTGATGATGTACTCAGCTCTATATTTCTTTGTGGCCCGGCGCTAAACACCAATTTAAAAAAACTACCGGAATGCATAGTCAATATAAAAAAAAAATGGGAAACTGGTTAATTATTGGACCTAAAACTTCTGCATGTTAATAACCTAGAAACGCTGTCTAAGATTTGATGGCTGCTCTGTCAATTTTCTTCGTCATCAGTTAGGAACCTAGGTGTGGCTATTTGATAGCAATCTTTTTCCTTAGAAAGCTACGTTTCTAGCATTTATAAAAACTGCATTTTTCCATCATTTTTGCGACGCAATGGTTAAAACTGATTTGGAGTTTTGGGAAAATCTCTGTATCACCCCATCACTATATGTTGTTTTTTTAAAATCACTACAAGTGATGTCGAAACTGGAAAATCTGTTTTTTTTTTTTCTCTAGTAAATCGCTTGAACTGAATGATCGAAGTCATGAGTTTGAATCAATCAGAGCGGTTCCAGCATAAAATGAATCACTCAATTGCTTAGGTTTGTCTGTTCCTCCACTTTTTTTGTGTCTTTAATCATGTTTACATGGGACACTGTCAGCACTACTTCTGGCTCAGCTTGCTAGACACTGAATACATTAAGTTTTGTGTGGGCAACGTCTTGGAAAATAAATGTGTATCTGTCTTTCCTAATAACAAACCTATATTACCAAAGAAATTAAAGAATGTATTAATCCGGAAGAAGCAGGCATTTTAAGGAGAAAGGGGGGACTGTTTGTTGACTGAGAGGTGGTACAAAAAAGAACCATTATAGGGACATAGAAATAAGGACATTTAGGTTCACCTCCACTCCATCAAAAAAAGTTATTGGGACACTATTAAAGCGAGGGACAAATGCAAAATGACACCCCCCCCCCCCCGACATAAGCACCAATGTACTAATAATGATTTAGAGAAGGCAAATTAATTAAAAGACACACAGGATTTATACTCAGGAAGGCATGCGCTTTCCAGAGACTTTTTGTAAGGCGAGGATACTTCCTTCAGAGGGATAACTGACCCTCAGAAGGTTTGTTATTTTGAAATAAAATTAATACTAGAAAGGTCCACAGGACCTGATGGGTATTTCAGCTGCTCTTTTAAAATCATGTCCAGAGGAGCTTACCCCACTCGTGCATGGTGCCTGTTTTTCAACGATCCTGTGGATTGTCATACTGTCCCTGATATTTGGAAAAAATCTGTGTATTGTTCCTCTTACCAAAGATTCCGTGATTGTCCAGTGGAGAACAATGAATTATAGAGTAAATGGGGGGAAGTTTGGGGTGTACTGGTAAATACATTTGTACTTCACAATGGAATCATTCGTTTTTAACTAATCGAAGGCACGCAGGTCAAAAAGTTAACCACAGTATATTCAGAGCTTAGAAGGACAATTACAGGTGTTCCACAAGGCTGTGTCAGCTCCCCCATTCTTTTACACTGTTATACAAATGAATGTCACAAGTCATGATCCCAGTAACTCATCATAATAAAATACTCAGATTCATACAGCTCTGCTAAGCCTCTTGTATAGCGGATACTAATCCTTCAGTAATAGCGTTAGAGTAGAAAGTAGAAAAGATTTGGTGGTGGTGACCTAAATCATCTTATTATAAATATGGCAAACAAACTGAGGAAGGAAACGGGTCTTGAAACTAAAGTCAACTGGGAACCACTCACCCGTATTATTATTTTTTTTTTATGAGGGGGCAACCGTTTAAACAAGGAGTACTCGAATAAATTACATGGGCGTTTTATTAGAAGGATAATTTAACCCAATGTAGATAGTATTTTTCTTTCATGTGCAGCGAGGTTATACTTCTACGAAGACTAGGGAGTTTATGGGGTTCAGCAGAAAAGTAATGTATTTATTTTACCAGGCTTGTAATTGGAAAGCGTCCTACATTATAGTTATACTGTGTGGTTGGGACAACATTACAGGTCAAATCTAAAGCAAAAACTGGCACGTCTGGTAAAGACAGCTATGGAAAAATTATAGAAACTATTTGACCCTCTCACATAGTTTTTATACTCTGAGTATGAGTTTCTGCCTTCTGGTAGGACGATTACAGATACAACCGTTTTAAGAAATCTTTTTGTACCGTACAGGCATCGTTTCAATGCAGACTACTTTAAAACATGTAATTTATATATATAACCACCTGTTGGTTATGGTTGTTATTGTGGCTGGGAATGTGTTGTGCTTATGTGGATTTTTTTTTATTATGCAATCTAAGGGTTGATCAGGTGCAGTGTGTGAGGGGCTCCAGGGTCCAAGACACCTTTTCCCATTGCGGGACAATAAAGTGTATTGAAATTGAATTTATGACATTACAAACTGAAATAACTTGAAAAAAAGGCGTGATGTTTACAAATTAAATATCCTTATTTCACAGTATTAATTCCAACATAAACATCTAGGAACATAATTCAGGTGAGGTAAAACCGCTTTTTGACATGTCCCTACCAAATTCGACACCTTTGATTTTTGTAATGAAAAAGCATGTTACAAATATTTTTTAAATTAGACAGACGGTTTATGAAAAGTTTACACAAAAAATGAAATTTTTAGGGTTTTATTTTTCCCAGAATTCAGGAAATTTAAAATCAATTTTAAATTACATTTTAATCATTTTAAAACATATTAACTGATTCATTGATAAAGATGATTAATGAATAATTTCACAAAAACAACAATTTATTAACATTTTTATGATAAGAGTGTCATATGAAAAGTGTTTTTTTTTTTTTTTTGAAAATTCTGAAAATATCAGTTGATTGGACTCTCTGGAGATGAAACTTCATGTGCTCATGAAAATAAAAACTGGCCAGAGGTCAGGTTGTAAAGGGACAGGGGTCAGAGGTCAGAGGTTCGTGGAACTGACCTGTCCTGGTGGAGTGCCATTTTTGCTGGAGCTCATGAGTCGCCTCATGGTATCAGTATTGCTGTCGCAGGTGTGTTTACTGGAAGGCATAGTACCAGCCACCTGAACAAACAAACAACACACACCGTCAGATCACACACACACACACACACATCATTATGGATCTGATTTCACTCACCTTCCAGGAACATCAGCCATCGCCGGCTGCCTCGCGACTCCTTTATGTCGAGTAGTCTGAATCAGAAAGAACACATAAATATGATTCGTGTTTATGTTTTGATTTTTCTGATGCATTTCCTGTTACAATGAGTAGGATCGGAGGCCATTTCGCAACACCAAAAGTCATGGGTTCGATTCCCAGGGGCAAAGCACCTGATTAGGACATGGGCTATTACAAGCTGTTCTGGATAAAACAAACGTTTGCTAAATAACATTAATGCAAATATTTGTTTTGAAATAAATCAAGACTTTATGGACTTTTCTGACTCAACAAAGGTTGCATTATTTGATCAAGAAATACAGTCACAAATTGTGAAATATTATTATAGTTTTAAACAGCTGTTTTGTAATGTGGATATATGTTCAAAATGTTAATTTATTTCTGTGATCGCGCAGCTGTAATTTTCAGCATCATTACTCCAGTCTTCAGTGTCACATGATCTTCAGAAATCATTCTAATATACTGATTTGTTGCTCAAGAAACATTTCTGATTATGGTTTTACACTGAAGAGCCTGTCTATAGGGACCACATATATGCAAATTAGCCTGTTTATAATAAACAATGCATCAACTAATATAACTATAAATAAAAGTAAAAAAACATGAAAACACAAGATCAACTGAATCATGAAAAAAATATAAGGACTCTAAAAAGAGCGATTTGTTCGGTGTAAATCAAACAGATCTGTTCAGAACTTGAATTGAATTAACGGTAACCAAACAGGAAGCAGAATTGCAATGGTTATTCTATTTTGAAAGTGATTGCGAAAATTTTCGTGCACTTTGCATTTAGGTTATATATGTAATGTATTTACTTTAGTAATGGAAAAACCTAATTTCCCAGAATGCACTGAAAAATGCAAATTCTTTAAATTCCTCCTGAACATTCCAGTTCAGATTTCCGGCTCAACTTCCTGTGTGTTGTGGTTCATTCTGTTCTAAATTCCAGTCTTATCGAAACTGAAAATTCTGAACATCGCTCAATCTCTGTTTGAACAGTTGCTGAATCTGATCTCTCTCTTCTCTGTTTACAGGACATCAAGCTGGCAGCGTGAGGAGGCTCAGAATAAAGAACATCAAGGGGGGAAAAAACACAGATCAATCTCATCTTGGGGGGAAGAAGAGGGAGAAGGGAAGCGAGGAGAGGAGGGGGAGAAAGGAGAGAGGAGAGAGAGGAGAGAGAGAGAGAGAGAACAGAAACCGAGACAAATAAAGTGTCAGCAGTTGTAGGATGCTAATCGGTTGAATTATGGGTCGGCCACTCAGAACAAACAGCTTTTCTGATCATTGAATATGAATGTACGGACCCACAATCTGATGGTGTGTGTGTGTGTGTGTGTTTGTGTGTGTGTGTGTGTGTGTGTGTGTGTTGTGTTGAGGGCTCAGATGTGGGCAGAAGTCTATATGAGGGTAAATGTGGTTGTCCCATGTTTGTTTTTGTGCGGTTGAGTGTGTGTGTGCGCGTGTGTGTATGTGTAAGAGTGTGTGTGTGTGTGTGTGTGTCAGACGTGGCTCATATAAAGATCAGTGTCTGGTTTGCTGGAATCCCTTTGATGTGTTTAAACTGGAGCTTTTCAAACCTTCTTCATTATTTTGTATATATAGATAAACAATACCATCGCCATCCGACAAATATATACGCTATATATAATGACATTAAGCAATCTTACGTGTGTGTGCGCGGTGAGTGAAGAATTAAAAAAAAGTGGCTTAATGTCATTTATGGACTTCGGGTCAAATACATCTCTACGCATCTGACGTAACATCAGTGGAATTTCATAAGGCATGGTAAAGATTTTGTGTGTTTTTGGATTGGCTTTATGATTTTTAAAAGATCCTGAAAAAGTCACCGATGGCGTCGAAACCACGTGCGCGGTGACGTCACATCCTCCCACCTGCGGCGTCGTGCGTGATTTGCATACTTTATTGCGATCTCCAGGACATAAAGTGTTCGCAGAAGATGCCGCGAGGACAAACCCCACCGCAGCAAGATTCTCTCCGGATCATTCCGACCAACCAATCGCTGCTGCTGCGGTCTGGGAATGTGAGGAATGAACATCTCTGATCCTCCGCCGCGACACCGCGCTTTAGTTTGACTTTAATTATGGCGGTTTCGATAATTAGGCCTAATTATCTGACTCGTGATCGGAGCTCCCTTAAAACGAAATAACAGACTTAAAATGTGATTAAAACTTAAATTGAGGATACCATACACGGATTAACCTGCAAATACCACCTGTGACATAATGTACATAAAATAAACTTAACCAGGTATGAAACCTACCATAGACACTTATAGAACTGTACCAATAAGTATCAACCATACAGTAGTGTATTTTATAAAAATAGGTAGAAGATTGTTTTATCTTTAATTATTTACGTTCCTAGCTAAACCAGAGAGGTGTTCTGGTACGTCTTCTCAGAAGTGTCTCTCAAAAGCTTACGAACAAAACGTTCCCCCAGGTAAATCGTTAAAGGAATAGTTCCCAAAATGTGGGGTTTTTTTGGTGGCGTTAACATGTTGATAGGGTGAAAGATTATTGACATTTTTTGAATGATGCTTCCTGTTTCAGCACATTCAGGAAAACATTCAAAAAGTAAGTGTCAATAATGTTTGCCAAAAAATAATGAACTTTTTATGTTCCTAACATTCGCATCAATCGAGAAAAAAAAACATTGTTTTTCAAAAACTTGATGTTTGGAAAGTTGAGAAGGAACGTTCATAAGTAACCGTTTATATAATGTTCGCAAAACATTATAAAAAAGGAAATGTTCCTTTGATGTTCGTTATAACTTAAAAAAAATTCATTTTATAAAACTCTGATGTTTGGAAAGTTGAGGAGAACATTCGGACGTAACAAGTTAACATTCTTGTAAGGTGCGCAAAATTATAAATGGAATGTTCCCTTGATCGTATAAAATAAAGTTTTAAAAAAGGTGATGTTTTGAACATTTAGAAGACATTCAGAAATGATGTTTTTCAGTAACTTGATGGGGCACGTTTGCAACATATTGGTATAGCTTGCATTGCTGATATTTTTCACCGTGAGGGATAATGAAATCTAACCCTTGTGAGCTTTGAACCTGCAACCTTCCATTCAGCGGATGGCTTGACCACTACACCACACGAAGAAGCAGAAAACACAGAGGGAAAGCAATCAACTGACCCAGCAGGGAACCGTCATTACAGGTGACGCGATGAGGTTTCCTCAGGAAACTGAAGCTTCATCTCCTGGGTTCCAGTTTCTGAGTCGCAGCAGGGATACAAGGGATTGAGCCAGGTTCTTCACTCGAGTCCATGAAGCTCTCCATGTTTCCCTCCACAGCTGTGAAGTCCAGAGGAAAAGCTCTCGGGTGTCTGAGTCCTCTGACCCCGAGCACTGCCTGCCCCTCCATCCGAACCCAGAACCAGCAGAACCAGCAGAACTCGGATCATTCGGCCATGGCCTCTGTAAATCCACAGGAGGTTACATAAAATCTCTCTGGATCCCTCTCATCCTGAAGCAAACTGCGTTGTCCTCTCCTGTGTCAGATCACAGCAAAGTGTCTGTCTCCCCCCCTCATGGGCTCATTACTTGGGGTTTTTATAGCAGCTCTCTCAGCCAATCAGCTGGCAGAGGGGCGTGTACAGCCCTGTACGGACTGCCAATCAGCAGAGAGGGCTGGTCAAATGGGGCGTGGTCTAGTGAAACGTGTGTACCCCTTGATCTTCAGAGTGTGTAGTGTGAATACTGACATGAAGAACCAACACTGAATGGAACTTTATAATGCGGCAAGGGGTTATTATAGTTTACTAAAAAACTAAAACCATTACAATTGATACAAAATATCATCTATATAGATATAGATATATATATATATACTATAGTATATATATATATATATATATATATATACTTATTTGTGTTTGAGCTAGTAAGCTAACCCTAATATTTCTCATGTTTTGTTTAGCTTAATACTAAAATAACTTATTGAATAAAATAAATATATACTAACAATGTCTCATTTTTTTTTTTTTTTTGTGCAAAGTTACAGGTTTGGTTTTAATACAATTACTTATAGACTGTTTACAAAAACCTATACAGACTTTTTTTTCAATTCTAAAAATGACAAACCAACAAAATTACTAAAACTTTTAACATTTAAATTAAAACAGAAAAATATTAAAATAAAATCTAATTTAAAAATGATTCAAAAACTATAATCATATCTCAGTGATACTGGCAAATAAACACTGGCTCATATATAATACATGATTTTATTATTTACTATATTTACTACTGTATTTTTCAGTATTGTGTTGATGTTTTATGGATTTTATGTACACAAACTTGTATATAAAATGTATGTACAATATTTACACGTGTGGCCCCATATATATACAGTATACATACAGTACTGTATATATGTGACCTTGCAGCACAGAAGCAGTCATCAGTAGCACAGGTATATTTGTAGCAATAGACAGCAATACATTGTATGAGTCACAATTATACATTTCTCTTTTATGACAAAAATCATTAGGATATTAAGTACAGATCATGTTCCATGAAGTATTTAGTAAATTTCCTACCGTAAATATATCAAAACTTAATTTTTGATTAGTAATAGCATTGCTAAGAACTTCATTTGAACAAACTTTAAAAGATGATTTTCTCAATGTTTAGATTTTTTTGCACCCTCAGATTCCAGATTTCAAGATGATTTTCTCAATGTTTAGTATTGTCCTCCTAACAAACCATACATCAATGGAGAGGATGATTTATTCATCCCTTATGGAATGATTTTGTGGCCAAGGTCACATATTTACACACAAGGTACACATTTTGAAAGAATTAAACTCCATTAAGAGAGTCTCAGTGTCTAAATCTGATGAAACATGTATGTAAAAATAAACAGAAATATTCAATACAGTTCCTGAGTGAGATATGAAATGTGGTCGATCTAATGTGCGCATTTTGTGTTGTGTTTGTGCTCTGCAGGCGATTTCTCGTCAAAATAATGC
>NC_056607.1:24388397-24398397 GCF_018340385.1 Cyprinus carpio
ATTCAGATCAATTTAGTTAATTTTGATTCAGATTCAGTTGAAATCATTATAAAAAAAACAGCTTAATTTCAGCTAAAAAGCAGCTTTAAAAAATGGAAAAAATGGTGTATTTTTTATGTTGTTTAGTTATTATAAAAAAATTGTTTTTTTGTGACAGGGTTGTAAAATGCTCTATGCTTTTGTCAGAACAGACGTTTGTGTAATACATCATTGATATACTATTATGGTTTTTGTTTATATTTTGTGTCTTCGCTTTAATTTTAGTTATAGATTCAGTAATTTTGTTTTTCAAACATTTTTATTAGATTTTGTTATGCATGTGTATATATACGTTTTAGGTTATTAGTTTCAGTTATTTTAATACTTTAGGTTAAACTAAATAAAAATAAGAAATATGATCATTAATCATAAATCTAAAACTTTATGATGTTGAATTAAAATTTTTGTATTTTTATGTGCTTGCATCATGTTTTTGGTTAAAAAATTCTGAAAAATTTTATTTTTATTTCAGTTGTGATTTGATCATTTTTTTTGTTAAAAAATTCTGAAAATGTTGATACTGTGTGGGTAAACTGTTTAGGGGGTTTCATTATTTTTAATTAGCTTTTTTTAAAAGGTTTTTTCTTTTTTGTGTTTTTGCTTCTTAAAAAATATTGGCAAAATGTTTTTTAGTGCAGGTTTACTTTTTTCGTATGTACAACTGAAGCAAAATAGTATATATACATTATCGTGTGTATGATTTGTTATATTTTTATGTGAAGCAGGGAATTAGCGTTTATATTCGGGTGTTTGTGGGAATTGGCTTTTATGTTTTTGGGTGGTGTGTGGTTGTGGTGTGTTCTTTTATATTTTCACACTTTCCATTAATTTTTATGGGGCTTTCTCTTATTGTTGTTTGTGGAGTCTGGAAAAATTCTAATTAGTTCATTTTTGTTTTACTTTTTTAAGTATGCACAAAAATAGCACATATATGTATATTTTGTTTTACTTTTTTAAGTATGCACAGGGTGGGTTGGGTGGGGTATCTTGGTGTTGTTGTGTGTTGGGGGTGGGGTGTGTTGGTGGGTGCTTGGGTGGGGGGTGTTGGGGATGTGTGGTGTGGTGGGTGGTTGGGGGGGTGTGGTGGTGGTGGTGGTCGTGGGTGTGTGGTTGGTTGGAGGAGGGTTGGTGTGTGTGTGTGGTGTGGGGGTGGGGTTGTGTGTGTGGGGGTGGGTGGGTGTGGTGGTGGGGGTGTGTGGGTTGTGCTTTCTGGTTGTGGTGGGGGGGGGGGTGGTGGTGTGGTGGGTTGGTGAGTGTGTGGTGGGAAATGGGTGTGGTGGGGTGGTTGGTGTGTGGGTGGTGCAAACATGGGGGGGTGGGGTGTGGGGAGGGTGGGTGTGGTGGTGGTTGTGTGGGGTGGGGGTGGTGGTGGGTGTGGGTGGTATGGGGTTTAGGGTGTGTTGTGGTGTTGTTGTGGTGTGGACTGGGGTCTGATGGTGGTGTCCAAGATCTCACAACTGCGGCGGTAAATAACAATCCAAATAATAACCCAAACTCTCCTTCCATCCAAAATCATTTCATAAGAGATAAAACCTGAAGAGCACGCAGGAGAAATAACCCAAGAGCAGAAGATGTGAGACGGAAGCCCGTGGCCCGAAATAAAGACCTGTGTTGTTGTGTTCGATCTGAACACCAAACAACACACGAACACACAAACACACACACACTCTCTAACAGATCCAACATCCTACAGCATGCCAGCCGAGAGCGGCCCGCAGGGACCGTGGTGTACCCATAAGTGCCTTTTGTGGTTTGCCCATCTTGTTTTTGTGTTTGTCCTTGTTATTTATGTCTTTCTCCTTGATCTCTCAATCAAACGAGAGCGTGATTTTCATTTCCCTTTCATCGGTTTACCCATCATGCTTTTAGAGAGGCAAGATCGTTACTCTCGCTGTCTCTCGCCATTATAAACACAGTGCTGTAAAACGGCAGATGCGATCTGAGCCCTCGTGTTGCGTGTTTAACTGCGTGTGGCTCGGCGGAGCTGATGTTCCTGTGAATTTACATTTAGTCATTTAGCAGACGCTTTTATCCAAAGCCAATCAAAACCAGCAAAAGAGCAATGACATGCAAGTGCTAGAACAATCTCAGTTAGCCTAGTTTTTAATGAATAAAAAGAAAACAGATAGAATAGAGAAGGATAGTGTTAGTTGCTTTTTATGTTAATTGTATAATTAATAAAAAGAAAACAAATAGATAATACAAAAAGAATAGAGAAGCTAGTTTTAATATTTTTTTAAAAAAATAAAACAAGCAGTTAGTAAATGAATAGAGTGAAGGATAGTGAAAAGGGGGCAAGGTTTTTTAAGCAATAGAATTAGAATAGAGTGTGCTCTGAGGTAGAGGGTCAAATACAGAGTGGAAGGAGATGTGTTTTAAGCAGAATTTTGAAGAATCTTGAAGAAGAAGAGTCAGTCATCAAAACTACAAAAGAGTTTTTTATGTGGTGCTGAATACATGAATTGAATTAGCTTAAAAACATTTTTTTGACTTGCAGTTTTTTGGTAAAATGAAAACTGAAAATAAAAAGGCCAATTAAAGTTAATAATTTTTTTAAACAAAGTTAATAAAAAACTATAATATTATATAAGTATTCTACTTGGTTGTTGACATCAGAGTACTTTCTTCCTAAACTGAAGTAATTTTATCTTTAATTCTGTTTAGATTTTGCTTCAGTTTATTTATTTTAATTTTTTTAGTTATATTCATTTTTTTAATTAATTCTTCTCCTGCTTTTATTTTAGTTAAATATATATTTTCTCAAAAAAAAAAAATTTAGATTTCTAACTAAATATATATATATATATATACCAACATTCAAAAGTTTGTGGTCAGTATGATTTAAGATAAATAAATAAATAAATAAATACATACATAAAATAATATTTTAATTCACCAGGGATGCATTAAATTGATCAAGAATGACAGTAAAGACATTTATAAAGTTATAAAAAAATTATATTTCAAATAAATGCTGATCTTCTGAACTTTCTATTCATCTGTGAATCCTGAAAAATCAAATGCATCACGGTTGCCACAAATAATATTGTGCAGCACAAAATTTGTGTTCAACATTGGATAAATAATCAGAAATGTTTCTTGAGCAGCAAATGCATCATCAATAGAATGATTCTGAAAGATCAATGGGACACTGTAAGACTGGAGTAATGATGCTGAAATTACAGCTGCGGCATCACAGAAATAAATTACAGTTTAACAGAGATTCACATAGAAAACAGCTGTTTTACATTCTAATAATATTTTAAAATTTTTACTGTGTTTTTTGATCAAATAAATGCAGCCTTGTTGAGCAGAAGAGACTTTTTAAAACATTTTGAATGCTAGTTTGTCTTAATAACAGTTTTTATAATAATTGCTCTCTGGTGTTTGTGTTTTGGTTCAGGTGCGGATCGCGCTGCAGATGGAGGACGGCTCTCGTCTTCAAGGCTCGTTCTCGAGTGGACAGACGTTATGGGATCTACTGACACACTTTCCTCAAACCAGGTGTGTGTTCTGTGAGAGAAAGCTGCAGCTGATTCATTTCTGAGTATGTTGTTTATATGTGAAATGTGTGTGTTCTTTCTGACTCTATTGATTGAAGTAAAACACATTCCTCTCCAGCTGAATCCAGTTCCCTGCTGTGGTTTTTAAATGCAGCCAGATCGTGTGAACTGTGAGGCTCGCGGGCCGTTTTACGAGCGCTCAGCGCTGCTGCCAAGCGCTTTAACCCTCATAATGCGTTCTGACAGTAGATAAATAAACATTTCTAAAAAATGCATAGTTTTTAGCAAGCGAATGAAACTTTGCAAAAGCTTTAAGACGCTTAAAATACACATCAGTTAGTTTCTTACAATTATTTTTTCAGAGGTCTAGCCATTTAAAAAAAAAAGTTTCGTATGTATAGAGTTCTATTAGGTGTCGAAACACTTTCTGCACAATAATCTTTGAAGTTATATTAGTGTCAAAAAAACTTGCAGTGCAGAAAATTTTGGAGTGTGAAATTATTAGTTTTTTTTTTTTTTAATGTAAGTATGATATTAAAGTTAATTTAATTGATTTATATGGCTGCCCCCTAATAGTTGACCAGAAGAGACTTGGTCAATCAAAATTTTAATTTTAAGACTACGTTTATTTGTGTGCACTCACAGTAACATCGATTTTTTTTGTTAATGTAATGAAAGCATGAATGACGTTTTTTCCTTCTGTGTCTTTTTTGTGTTCTTGTGTGTGACTATTTGTATATCTTTGCCTTGCAGACATTAAAAATATATCTATAGAGAGTGAAATGTCTACTTTCAAATAAACCAATTAAAATGTAAGACTAATATACTCAGATTATGTATGAAACATGCATATAGGCGCATCCTGCGGAGATGATACGTTGTCGAGTTCATCTCTTAAACCGAAAACAAAAAAACAAACATTTTGGGAAAAATCGAAATATTAAAAACTTTCGAGGATTTATGATGCTGATGAACATTGAAATGTGTCATCACACTCTTGTGGCTCAATTGAGTTAATACTAATAATTCTACTATATATTCTTATAAATTTCATGCAATGATGTATTCAAATACAATTTATTAATATTTAGAGAGAAAAATATATTGCACGTTTCAAAGTTTTTATTTATAAAACAACGGGTAAATGCATTTATTAATGTAAATGCATTGCATGTAAATGGTAACATTCAAAATTTAGTTTTAGTTGAAAAATATAAAGTTTTGACTGCTTTGTAAAATAGTGATTTTTTTTTTTTGGATCCGAATGGAATCCTGGAATGTGAATAAATTTAGGAAGATTATGAATGCATAATGAGGATTATACACCTGCTCATGTTCTCACAGGCTCCTCCCACTGCTGCAACAGACCCCTCCCCCTTTCTAATTGGCCACGCCCCCTGCTCGCACAAATACAGTGGGATTCCGTGTTTTATTCCCATAGAAATCCACAGCCGTTTTCCCAAAAACGTAGAGAAAAACTGTCCGAAAGAACCTGCTGGTCTCAGTCCTGGAGCTCAGAGTATATTTAGTATATCTGACACACGTGTTTATGTTCAGAGTCCGGCCCGTGTGTTTGTTTGTTCTGTCCTGACAGATACTGTGATGTGTTTCCTCCTCACAGGACGTCGGATCTGGACGCATCTGGAGCCACGCCAGTGTGTGTTTACATGAGAGACGAGGTGAGACCAGCGTCAGATCAGAATGACTTCATTTACTGACGTATTGGCCGTTCCCACAGGGACTCTTCTATCTTCTTCAGAAGGAATTTTAGATTCAGAGTTAATCTTTGAGTCTCATAAGTTTATGTGAGTGTTGAAACAATATTATGAATATTGAGAAAATCATCTTTAAAGCTGTCCAAGTGAAGTTCTTAAAAGGCATATTACTAATCAAAAATTAAGTTTTGATATATTTACGGTAGGAAATTTACTAAATATCTTCATGGAACATGATCTTTACTTAATATCCTAATGATTTTTGTCATAAAAAGAAAAAAAAATTGATAATTTTGACCAATACAATGTATTGTTGTCTATTGCCTACAAATATACCTGTGCTACTTATTTTTGGGCCCCCCCCCCCCCCCCCCCCCCCCCCCCCCCCCCCCCCCCCCCCCCCCCCCCCCCCCCCCCCACCCCCCCCCCCCCCCCCCACCCCCCCCCCCCCCCTCTGCTTAATAAAGGCAGTGTCTGTTAACAGTCATGGGCGGGGCTTGTGAAATGTGACATCACATTGTACAGATTCAGGGAATGGCTTGTTCTGAGACTCTGTTTATAATTTATGGGGATTAAAAAAAAATGGGCCGGTGTATTTTTATTATTATAGGGTGGTGTTTTAGTCTCAGTCTATGCATGGTTTTTTTTAATTGGCTTGTTTTTTTCGGGGTTTTTTATAATATGGCAGTTTATTTGAAGTTTATTTTTGTTGTGGTTGTGTAGGTCAGCGGTGAGGAAGCGCTGAAGAAGACCACTCTGAAGTCTCTGGGTCTCACTGGAGGAAGTGCCATCATACGGTGAGCTGTTCATCTCAGCGGTGACATCACGTGATTATGATGATGATAACGATGGCGTTTCTGTTCATTAGTTATGTGCTGAAAGGCTCGGGCTCCTTGTGTCCTGCTGCATCTGTGGATGCGGTCGCTATGCCAACGGATGATGTTGCCAAGACAACCGTATCACAACCGCCTCCAGAACCACCCGAGAAGCCCGCCCCCGTTCCCATGGAAACCCCAGCTCCTCCCACTGAGGTTGCCGCCCCGCCGAACCATCATCCTGTCAAACAGGAAGAGGAGGAGCCAAGCTCGAGCCGAGAGAAGGGGGTGTGGCCTAAAACTGAGCAGCCTCCGCAGGCCAAACTAATGCCACAGGAGGATGACGAGCGACCTGGGACGTCCCAACAGTGCCATGGCTCCGCCCCCTCAGCCACGCCCACTGACTTTGTGCCATTTTCGGGAAGCGGACAGCGTCTGGGAGGAGCTGCTGGACTGAAGATGTCCACGTCATGGTCAGCATGTGTGTCCGGCAGCCCACCGAAAGCCAAGAAACCCAAACCCAGCCAGGGAATCAAGGTCTGTTTACTTCCTGTTTCTTCATTTGCTGTCACACATTTTGTCTTTTTCGTCATATGAATAAATTATGTTTTAAAACACACAGTGACAAAAGTGATGTTTTTGTGAGAGGTGTCTTCTTCTGATCATCGGGTGTGTTTTCTTTTTTAAAAATACTGTAAAAATTATGAAATATATTATAATTAAAACAGCTGTTTTTCTATGTGAATATGTGTTAAAGTGTAATTTATTCTGTGATGTGCAGCTGTATTTTCAGCATCATTACTCCAGTCTTCAGTGTCAACATGATCTTCAGAAATCATTCTAATATGACACTGAAGACTGGAGTAATGATGCTGAAAATACAGCTGCGCATCACAGAAATAAATTACAGTTTAACAGATATTCACATAACAAATCGCTGTTTTGTATTGGAATAATATTTCATAATTTTTAATGTTTTTACTTTGATCAAATGAATTCATCCTTGGTGAGCAGAAGACACTCCTTTCAGAAACAAAATCCTGATCATTCCAAACTTCTAAACGTCTTTTTCATGCACATCTTCTCACGTGTTTTGTGTTCATCTGCAGGTCTTTCATGCATGTCGTTCTGCTCTGTTGTTGATTTCTCTGAGAAATGGACACTGTGTTTTTGTTGTGTCTGAATTCAATCATGAATCACCGTGTTTAGATTCGGTCACACAAACACCAACACACACTTTTTTTCTTCTGGTCGTCTGGTGTTTGCTGTCTCTCAGACTGAAGTGTTTGTGGATGTTTCTTGTGTGTTTCAGCGGTCAGTCAGTGCCAAACAAGCGACGAGGGATGAAGAGGAAACAGATGAATTTCTGGAGGTAAAAACACACTTGTGTCCCTCACTGGATCATACAGCCAGACATCAGTATATAGCCATCTCTTTCTTATGATATTTCATCAATACGTCCGATTTTTTTGTTAGTTAGTTATGTATTAACTTATATTAAGGCTGGGCAATATGACCAAAACCTTATATGAGTTCATTTATAATGTAATTAATGTAATTAATCTTTAAATTGCAAACAGTATATTTTTGATGAATCCTGATGAATCAGTGACTCTTGATGAATCAGTGGATCATGATGAATCAGTGACTCGTGATGAATCAGTGAATCTGATTAATCGGTGACTCGTGAGGAATTAGTGAATCGTGATGAATCAGTGAATCATGAAGAATCAGTGACTCGTAATGAATCAGAGACTCGTGATGAATCATTGACTCATGATGAATCATTGACTCTTGATGAATCAGTGAATCATGATGAATCAGTGAATCATGGTGAATCAGTAATTCGTGATGAATCAGTGAATCATGATGAATCAGAGACTCGTGATGAATCAGAGACTCGTGATGAATCAGAGACTCCTGATGAATCATTGACTGGTGATGAATCATTGACTCGTGATGAATCAGTAATTTGTGATGAATCAGTGACTCGTGATGAATCAGTGACTCGTGATGAATCAGAGACTCGTGATGAAATCAGTGGCTCGTGATGAATCAGTGACTCGTGATGAATCAGTGACTCATGAATCAGTGACTCATGATAAGTCTGTGAATCATGATGAATCGGTGACTCGTGATGAATCAGTAACTCGTGATGAATCAGTGACTCGTGATGAATCAGTGACTCGTGAAGAATCAGTGAATCATGATAAATCAGTGAATTGTGATGAGTCAGTGAATCATGATGAGTCAGTAATTTGTGATGAATCATGATGAATCTGTGACTCGTAATGAATCAGTGACTCATGATGAATCATTGACTTGTGATGAATCAGTGAATCATGATGAATCAGTAATTTGTGATGAATCAGTGAATCATGATGAATCAGTGACTCGTGATGAATCAGTGACTTGTGATGAATCAGTGACTCGTGATGAATCAGAGACTCGTGATGAATCATTGACTCGTGATGAATCATTGACTCATGATGAATCAGTGAATTGTGATGAGTCAGTGAATCATGATGAATCAGTAATTTGTGATGAATCATGATGAATCTGTGACTCGTAATGAATCAGTGACTCATGATGAATCATTGACTTGTGATGAATCAGTGAATCATGATGAATCAGTAATTTGTGATGAATTAGTGAATCATGATGAATCAGTGAATCGTGTGTGTGTGCAGCCAGTTGACAGGGAGCCCCTGGTCTTCCATCTGGACTCCGGAGCCTGTCGCCATGACGACGCAGAACTTCCTGATGAGTTTTTTGAAGTCACCGTTGACGACATTCGGAAGAGATTCGCGCAGCTGAAGAGCGAGAGGTGAGAACGTACAACACACATAGTATATTAATAGTATATTAATAATAATGCTAAAAATAAATAAATACTGGAAAGTAATAAGGACTGTTGTATGTTGTAGTTTTATTTCATACTGCCCTGAATCAGTTATTATTATTATTTTTTGTTTGTTATCATTAACTAAAACCATTAAAAAAAAAAAAAAACATTTTAAACACTTGAAATAAAATAAACATTCATTTAATAAATATATATAAAATGTATTATAATTTTAATATATTTTATTATTCATAATATATATTTTTAGAAATAAGTTGAAGTACTAGTACTTAAAAACTCAAACTAAATAATCTAAAACTTTGAATAAAACCTATATATACATTTAAAAAAACAAAGAAGTAATAAAAATTACTAAAACTTTATGCATATAGAAAATATTTCATTAAATCTAAATTTAATGAAATCTAATTCCAAATATTACCAAAAATAGTACTTAATCGTATCTCAGTGATGCTATAATAACACTGTCCAGAACAATGTTTTGATCAGAATGATCAGTGTAAATTGTTTATGTTTTGTCTTCTGGGAAGCATGTTAATATCCTGTGCCGTGACCTTTGCCCTCTGACTCCTCAGACAGTTTCATTTCTGAGCATCAGTTATTGTGACTAAATTACTGTTCTGACGTATCTAATTAAAACCCGCAGCAGACGCAGACAGACTGTCTCTCTCTGTCTGTCTCTTCAGTGACGGCCTGAGCTGGTTAATGAGTTTTTAACGAGTGCAGCACGTGTGTGTTTGGTGTGTGTGTGTGTGTGTGTGTGTGTGTGTCGTGGTTTTTGGAAATTCAAAAACTTTAGGAAATTCAGTGATCAAATAAATGCCTTGCATGAATAATCATGGAATAAAAACATTTTTCAAAGTTATAAATAAAACAGATATTTCAAATACTATTTCAGTCTTTCTCCACAATTCTCATTTAATTTGATGTTACTTGCCACTTTGTAATTATTTTGTACGTTTTTGAGCGAAATTATTTTTGAAGCAATTTCTGAGACAAGTAAATCCTACGCAAAACTAGTCTGTTTTGTACGATTTGTGTTCTTTTCTTTATGCTGTTTTA
>NC_056607.1:24408397-24428397 GCF_018340385.1 Cyprinus carpio
CAGACACATGGTCACATGCATACACTCACAGAAAGTAAGGATGTCAAGGCTATTTCATTCATTAAACATCGGGGGAAGTGATTATTTTTTCTTTAATACAGATGATGCCAATGTATTTTTCGATGAGTCCGCTGTGTTGGCAATAATAACGTTACCTGCTTAACAGAAAGGGTTGCCAGGTTTCACACAACAAAACCTGCCCAATTGCTACTCAAAACCAGCCCAAACTAATCCTGTTTCGAGGGGCTCCCCGGGTAAAAATTGGTTCCGGGGGCTAAAATACACGTTAATGGGGTCGCTTCAACTCAAGGACATGAAAAACATCCCACTCACACGCTCACACTCACTTACACACTCATGCATACACAATCACACATTCACATACACGCACACACTTAAACATGCGTACACTGATATATACACAGACACACACTCACACACTCACTGTTTTTCTGGGAGGAATGTTTCTCTCCTGCTGGAATTCCTTTGAGGTTCCGTCCGATGTGAGATTCCAGCCGCTGTTTCCTCTCACATCCGCTCTAAAGATAGTGGCAGCTTTCCTAGAAACCCCTCCAGCACACACACACACACACACCTGTCTCCTGCTCTCCTTCATCACACACACGCGCACACACATCAAAGCAGATGCTTTCCTGCTGGGATCGGCACGGCAGCTCACGGTGATGTCTTCATATGAGACACACACACACTTCACAAACACACTGTACTGAAGAGGTCTGGAGTTTATCACTGTATAGATCTCAGTTCTCTTGTGTAAGTTTAACCCCAAGTATTAGTCATAGTACATTTGAGTTTATCACTGTATAGATCTCAGTCCTCTTGTGTAAGTTTAACCCCAAGTATTAGTCATAGTACATTTATTGTTATGACATTTGTGTATTTTTTTGTTATGGTGTTAGTCATAGTGTTTTTTTTTGTTATTATGTAATTTTATTTGTTTTTTTTTTATTATTAAATACTTTTATTTAAGTCATATTTCGGTTTAGCTTTTTATTTTTTTTTATTTTCAGTTTGTTTAATTTTATGTACTTTTGTTATTTTATGTCTTTTCTTTTTATTTAACTTTATTTTAAGTTGTAGTTATTTTAGTTCTTCAACTTAAACTGATTTCATATAGTTGCCAAGATTTCTAAAAAATTAAAAATCGTTGTTCAGTCTGTGGTGTAAAAAGATTGCATTAGCAATGAAAGTAAAAACACTTAAAACACGCTCAGGTCAAAGTGTCTGGATATTTTTTAATCCCAAATTTTACTGGTAGTCCACTGTATGAAGAATATTTGGATATAATATGTCACAGTTTACTTTATTTTGCTATCCTCACTTACATAAATGAACTATAGCGTCCTGCACCCACTAGTTAACAAATATCAAAAATTATATCTGTAATATTTTTTGGTTTGACTGTACATGCACAGCTCTTTACAGTTCGAAGGAGTAACTGGTAAATTGGAGGAAACTGGTCTTATTGGTAATGCTCAAAGATCTGAATGTTCATCTCTCATCTCAAACATTACACTGATGCAGGAAGTCTGTAAGAACCGCAGCCTCTCAGGAGGTCATGACCTCTGACCTCAGTCAATCACATGAAAGAGGGTCAGAGAGACGCACTGATCTCCACTAAACACTTCCTGTTCCTGTGTCCAGCTGTATGCCACACTCTCCTCCTCCTGTCTCTGAAGACCACCCACCACCCGCTCCCGAGTCATGTGACTCCTCTGGCCAGCAGGGGGCGGCGGAGGAGGGGGAGACGGCTGCGGTCAGACCGGTGAAGACCGACCCCGGGAAAGTGCCAAAATGGCTCAAGCTGCCAGGTGTGTTCAGGAGCTTATTGCATATTTCCTCATATGTTTGATTTCAGACAAACACCTCTAGAGAGCGTACTGACACTAGTGTTCAGACGTCTGGAGTCGTGTGATATTCTAATTAGGGATGCATGATATTTAAATATCGGCATCGCCCCGATATGAAAAGTTATGTCTTCATTATCATTTATTTAATTCTAACTAATAATTTTATAATTTCTGCATAGGAGAGACGTGCCATTGTTCCCAAACATAATATATCGGCTATCGGCTAAAATGAGTTGAAAAATATCGGATATCGGATATCGGTAAAAATCCAATACCATGCATCCCTAATGTTTTTGCTCAACAAGTGTGCATTTATTTGATTAAAAAACAGTAATATTGTACTATACTGTACTAATATTGTAAATTTTAATATAATTTAAAATAATTTATTCATATTTTGATGGCAATTCTGACTTAATATTCTGAAATTCTGACTTTAGATCTTGCAATTCTGAATTATATTTATTTTATTTAAAAGTTTACTATTTATATTTCACAATTCTAAATACATTTTTCGAAATGCTGACTTTATATTAAAAAATACTGACTTTATATCTCACAGTTCTGAGTTTATATCTCAATTGTGACCGTATTTAAAAATTTCTACTTTGTATTTTGAAATTCTGTCTCACAATTCTGACTTTTTATTGAAATTCTGACTTTATACCTCGCAATTGACTTTATTTAAAAATTCTAACTTTATATTTTCCAATTCTGATCTTGCAATTCTGACTTTATATCCAAATTCTGACTTTATATTTTATATTTCAAAATTCTGACTTTATATTGAAATTCTGACTTTATTTTATATTTAAATTATTATTTTTTATTTTGTAATTTTGAATTTTCTTTTTTATTTTTCTATCCTTTTGTTTAAATTGTCTATTATAGTTTAATATAGGAAATATATATTGAAAAAAAAATATGATTTTCCTCTTTTTGACTCCAGTTGTTGTTGTTTTTAGGTAAGAAGTGAGGAGGCCGAGAGCGATCTGATTCTCCATCAGTAGATCAATAGTTTGACAGTAATTCATGCAAACCTGCATCAATTAAACACATGATGATAATTGCCAATCGAGTTCTTCTCTTTATTTCTGACATCAAGTATTCCTGGTTCAATTCTGAAATAAAATTCTATGTAGATGTATTAAAAAGAAAAAAATACTAATAATACAAATTGTGGGGGTGGGGGGGGGATCCAGGGCTATTATTGTTAAAACATAACAAACATATCATTACTTGAATTGAAATAAACATTAACTGAAATATATATTTTTAAATAAGCTTTATTATTTTATTTTAGCTAGTTGCCCTATTAGTAGCCTTGATTGAGATTGAGGTTCTTCTGATGGAATTGTGTGGCTGTTTGTGTCCCTCTGCTTTAAATAAGCTTTATGTGTGTGAGGAGAGAGAGAGACGTTGTGCAGCTGTGTGTGTGTATGACGAGAGAGAGAGAGAGAGAGAGAGAGAGAGTGTGTGTGTGTGTGTGTGTGTGTGAGAGAGAGAGAGTGTGTTGTTGTGTGTGTGTAGAGAGAGTGATGTGTGTGTGTGTGTGAGAGAGAGAGAGAGTGGTTGTGTGTGGTGTGTGGTGTGGAGAGAGGAGAGAGAGAGAGAGAGAGTGTGTGTGTGTGTGTGTGAGAGAGAGAGGTGAGACGAGAGAGAGAGTGTGAGGAGTGTGTGTGGTGTGTGTGTGTGAGAGTGAGAAAGAGAGGATTGTGTGAGTGGTGTGTGTGGTGTGTGTGTTTCTGTGCGAGTGTCGTGTGTGTGTGTGTGTGTGTGTGCAGTATGAGTGAGTGAGTGAGTGTGTGTTTGGTGAATGTATGTGTGTGTGTGTGTGTGTGAGTGTGTTTTGTGAGAGTGTGCATGTGTGTGTTGTGTGTGTGTGTGTGTGTGTGAGTGAGAGAGAGATGAGAGTGGTGTGTGGTGTGATGTAGGTGTGTGTGTGGTGTGAGTGAGTTTTTGAGGTGTGTGTGTGTGTGCATGTGTGTGTGTGTGTGTGTGAGTGTGGGTGGTGAGAGAGAGTGTGTGAGTGTGTGCATGTGTGTGTGTGTGTGTGTGTTTGTTTGGCATGTATGTGTGTGTGGTGTGTGTATGTGTGTGTTTGTTTGTGTGGTGTATGTGTGTGGTGTACGTGTTGTGTGTGTGTGTGTGTTTTATTGTGTGTGTGTGGTTTGTGTGTGTATGTGTGTGTGTGTGTGGTGTGTGTGCATGTATGTGGTGTGTGTGTGTGTGTTGTGTGCATGTATGTGTGTGTGTGTGTGTGTGTGTGTTTGTGTTTGTGTTGATGTGTGTGTGTGTGTGTGTTGTGTGTGTGTTTGTGTGCATGTATGTGTGTATGTGTTTGTTTGTGTGTGTGTGTGTGTTTGTTTCTGTGTGTCTGTGTGTGTGTGTGTTCGTTCTTTGGTGAAGTGTTTTCTCCAGATGGCAGAACAAACCCACAAATCCAGCTGAACTACAGCATGTGAATACAGTGATCCTTCAGCTGGTGGCGCTGTTGTGTTAAAAACATCCTCTAAAAGTCAGTCAGTTATTAGACCAGGGTTAATTATAGTTATCTAAACATAAAACCAGAAAATCTTAGGTAATATGAAATAATATATATTTAATTACATTTTTTTTTTTGCTTATTTTATGTCAACTAGTTTCCAGGAAACCTTTCTCATTTTCAGTTGGTTTAACTTAATGTACTGAATTAAAATTAAATTAAAATGACTAAAACTTAAAAATTAAAATGCAAATATTAAAAAGAGAAAAAGGGCTATATTTAGTATTCTGAGTATTACAGAAGTAAGTGATTGATGAGAGGCACCTGTTACAGCAGGAGCACTGAACATGAACTGAAAGTCAGTATTAATATTACTGAAGCATGTTGATTTCTGGAGTGATGATCAGTGTTTCTGCTGTCAGAAAATGACTCCAGCTCTTATGCTTCGTTACGGTTTGTGTTTAATTCAGTAAATGAGTCACAGTCGCACCACGATGCTGTTTTTAGAGGAACGTTCCAGCTTCGGCAGGACTTCAGGCCTCTATCAATAGTGTGTGTGTCACTGCACATCACCACAGAGAAATATTCATACTCAGAAAAATAATATGCTAAAATTTAGTTATTTATACTCAGAAAAGATATGCTTAAAAATATATTGGGGTCTTCACCAGGGGGTTGAAAATGATCATTAATATTATTTATTTACTTAATATTTTTCATATGCAAAAAGTATTAAAAATTGTGTATTATAAAGTAAAGTTTTAAAATTATGCCAGGTGGCTTCAAAATTATTTTTTTGTTTTTCAAATATTTCTATACTCAAAGAAAGTATTAACATTAAAAAATTGTGCCAGGTGGCTTCAAATTTTTTATTTATTTTTTTGATTTTTTTATTTCTTTTAATTTTTTTTTTATTTTTTTGATTTTAATGTTTTTATTTACTCAAAGAAAGTATTAACATATTGATTTAATTTTTTACAGATATTTCTTTTTATAATTTATTTTATTTTTTTATGTTTTTTTTTTTTTTTGAATAAGTTTTTAAAATTATGTATTTTATTATTTATTTTTAAATGCTAGGTGTCTTTACAGGAGGGTTTATTCATTCATGTATGTATGTATTTATTGTTTGTTTATTTATTTATATTTTAATTATTATTTTATTATTATAAAACCTAAATGTAAGTCACATTCAACCAGAGCTGCAGATAAGTTCAGCTAAATTATTTAGTCTAATTAAAATGTGTGTGCATGAATTTGGACAACAATAATGATGTAATAGCTTTGCAATGTGAGATAAATAAACTAATATTGTAGCCTACTGTGTGTGTAATGTTATTTTTATGGGTCAAGCTTAAAATGCAGCACTCAGATGAATATAAAACATAACACGGTTCTTCTGTTTCGTCTCTCCATCCATAAAGCGTCCTTCTGTGTATCATGAGAAACCTGGACATGAAGGGACTGTTTGTTTTTGTCAAATCAATGTTAAGGTTCAAAATCACGCTGGACCCCACTGACTTTCATTGCACGGACAAAAAAAATGCAGACATTTTAAGAATATCTTCTTTAGTGTTTAACAGAATTAAGAAAGTCATTCAGATTTGGAACACCATGAAGAACAAGTAAATGATGACATTTTGGGCAGATCCCTTAACATTCACTGAGCCTAAAAGATTCCTTTAAAGCAATAGTTCACCAAAAATGGATGCTCTGCAGTGAATGGGTGCCGTCAGAATGAGAGTCCAAACAGCTGATAAAAACATCACAAGTAATCCACAAGTAATCCACAGCACTCCAGTCCATCAGTGAACATCTGGAGAAGACAAAAGATGAAAACACATCCAGCATTAAGATGTTTTTAAATCAAATACATAGAGTCTATAATCCATAATAACACTTCCTCCAGTGAAAAAAAAGTTGTTCTGGTGGTGAATCAGGAGAGAAATCTGCACAGAAATCAAGCAGTGTTTTAAAACAGCTCTAAACAAATATGTGTCTGGATTTTGATGTGAGAGGACAACAGCAGATGCACTTTTTCACTGGAGGAAGTGTTATTATGGATTATAGGAACTCTATGTTTTTAGTTAAAAACATCTTAATGCTGGATTTGTTTCATCTTTTGTCTTTCCAGATGTTCACTGATGGTACTGGAGATTACTTGTGGATTATTTGTGATGTTTTTATCAGCTGTTTGGACTCCAGTTTCTGACGGCACCCATTCACTGCAGAGCATCCATTGCTGAGACACTGATGCAGTGCTACATTTCTACAAACCTGATGAAGAAACAAACTCAGATGAACTGACGGTGAGTGATTTTTTTGCGTGAACTGTTCCTTTAAGAGCAGAGACTGTAGTTGTCTCACATATTTAGAGTTCATTCTTCAGAAACCCCCGAGTGTGTTTATATATAGAATAACTGTGGTTTCTTCTCACAGGTGGCATCTGACATGACATTCCAGCTTCATATCTGCTCTGACACTCCCACATTCCCATAACTCTCTCCTCTGGACCTCCACGACCGGAGACAGCAGATCCGATCTTCTCTGTAGACTGATTCTGGTTTCTGCTTCCAGATCCTGCTGAATCACTGAGTCTGGATCTGGAAGGTAATTGATCTGATGTTAATGATGTCGCTGTGACTCTGAACAGGTTTTCTGTCTGTCTCTGGGAGAATCGAGTGAGTTTGACGTGTTGGCTTTCTGACAGATCGTGAGTCAGACGCTCCAAAATAGAGTCAGAAATACTTCATGCACGCCTGAGGAGGAACGTCTTGAGGAAGGAACGGCCTCGACTCGAGCAAGACAGACGAGTGCTGCAAAACTCAACATCAGCCTCCTGCTGCCGGATCCACGGATCTTGAAATACTCCGTCATAATAAGACATAAAATACACTAGCGTCTGGGGTCAGTAAGAGTTTAAATCAATACTTTTATTCATCAAGGCTGCATTAAATTGATCAAAAGTGACAGTTAGGACATTTATAATGTAACAAAAGATTTCTATTTCAAATTCATGAAAGTTCTTTTAAACTTTCTGTTCATCAAAGAATCGTGAAAAAATGAATCACGGATTTCAAACTTTTAGTGTTTTATTTTGATTGTTTGATTTTAACATCTTTTTTTTTAATACATTAATTTTAATACTTTTTTTAGTTTAGTTTTTTATTTAATTTATTTATTTAAATGTGATATTTTAATGTTTATTATTAATGTTTATGTTTATTTTGACATGTTTTCATTTGAAAATTATTCTAATTATTTTTACTTGACATTTTTATGATTTAATTAATTTTAGGTAAGAGCTTTATTTTGATTTGTTTTCATTTTAAAATAATTTCAATTTTAATTTTTTATGATTTAATTTTTAGTGAGTGCTTTATTTAGATTAGCTTTCATTTTAAAATTATTTTAATTTGACATTTTTTATGGTTTAATTAATTTGTAGTAAGTATTTTAAAAAATTTGGTTTTATTTTAAAACTATTTTAATTAGGCATTTTTATGAAATAATGCATAATTCTAGTCAGTTTTATATTGTTTTTCTTTTTAATTATTTATTGTACATATTTTAATTTTTTTGTGATTTGATTATTTTTTAATTTAAATTTTTTTTACAAATAAATTTCTAATCAGTGTTTTATTTATTTTATTTGTTTTTTAATAATTTATTTAATTTTACATTTCTATGATTTTATTATTATTTATTTTGTTTTATTTTCATTTACTTTCATTTTTAAACTATTTTAAGTATTTCAATTTTATAAATAAACATTTTTAGTAAGTGTTTTATTTTTACTGGTTTGCTTTTGTTTCCACAAAAAGATTATGCAGCGTTTTCAACATTGTTTATAATATTAAACAAAACAAAAAAAAATAATAATAAAATTTCAACTGTATTTTTGATCAAATAAATGCAGCCTTGCTGAGCAGAGACGACCTTTGACCCCAAACACTGGACCGCTAGTGTCCCGTCTCATCATGAGCGTCTCCTCCGGACATCAGCTGAACGTCTCGGCTGTGTTTTCTCCCAGAGGTGCGGCCCGCGTGTGTCAGCTGACGCTGGGCTGCACGATCGTCTCATTAGTGATCCACGGCGCCGGTTACAGCGCCACCTACGGGACCTTCTGCATGGCGGTCTGGACGAGCTGCTTCACTGTCAGCGCGGTCGTGCTGGTGCTGGAGGTGACCCGTCTGCAGGCGAGTCTCCCGGTGTCCTGGGAAAACCTGACGGTGACGTTAGCATCTCTCGCCACGCTGCTGTCGCTCACGGCGTCTATCGCATATCCTGCGTTCTTCGTGCGCGCCAACGACTGTCCATACAACAACTGCGAGGTCAGAAACTTTCGGATCGCTGTGAGCGTGTGCTCGTGGGGTGCATGCGTCGCGTACGGGACGGAGGTGTTCCTGTCGCGGGCCAAACCGGGACGCAGTGGGAGCTACATGGCAACGGCGCCCGGTGTCCTGAAGGTGGCGCAGATCTTCGTAGGATGCGTGATTTTCGCGATGCTCACCGACGGAACTGATTTCACGCGGCACGCGGCGACGCTGTACTGCGCAGTGGCGTTCGGCGTGTGTTTGTCCGGGACTGTCCTGCTGGTGGCGCTGGTGGTGTCGGGTCGGAGCGCTGCGCTGCGGATGCTCCGGATGCCGTTCGAGCGGCTCGCAGTGATCTACACATTCGCCGCGGTGCTGCTGTATGTGAGCGCCGCCGTGCTTTGGCCCGTCTTCTGCTTCGACAGGAAGTACGGCGCTCCGCTGCGGCCGCAGGGCTGCCCGAGGGGCAAGTGCTCATGGGATATGAAGCTCGCCGTCGCTGTGATGAGCTTCGTAAACCTCGCGCTTTACATCGCCGACCTCGTCTGTTCCCAGAGGAGCCGTCCAGCGGCGCCGCCAGCTCGAGTCTGAGCATCATGACACTGATGATAATACTGCTGGATTACTGTATTCATGATATCAACATTGAACATCAAGTATTGGTACAACATTTCTGTGCAACTAAATAAAAACAATCAACTGCCAGTAAATTGTGTTGGGTATGGAAGGCCGTTTCCGCCACTGAACACGATAACTGCGATAAAACGATAAAACACGATAACTGCGACTTTTTATCTCAAAATTTTTACTTTCTTTTTTTTGTATCGCAATTCTGACTTTTTTCTCATAATTATGACTTTATAATGGAACTAACTCGAAATTATGACTTTGTTTTTTTTTCTCAAAATTTTTCTCGCAAATTCTACATTTTTTTTCTCATAATTCTGGTTTTTTATAACTCGCAATTCTGACTTTCTTTTTTTTTTCTCGTAATTGCGACTTTATATCTCGCAATTCTGACTTTTTTCTCATAATTATGACTTTATAACGCACAATTCTAACTTTATAACTCGCATTTCCGACTTTCTTTTTTCTTCTCGTAATTGCGACTTTGTCTCGCAATTCTGACTTTTTTTCTTTTTATTTTTGTTTTTATTTTTTATATTTCTGTTTCTGACTTTTTTCTCATAATTATGACTTTATAACGCGCCATTTCAGACTTTTTTCTCGTAATTATGACTTTATAACTCGCAATTCTGACTTTCTTTTTTTCTCATAATTGCGACTTTATAATATAACTCGCAATTCTGACTTTCTTTTTTTCTCATAATTGCGACTTTATAACCGCAATTCTGGACTTTTTTTTCTCATAATTATGACTTTATAACGCGCAATTCTGACTTTTTTCTCATAATTATGACTTTATAACTCGCAATTCCGACTTGTCTTTTTTTTTTCTCATAATTGCGACTTTATAATGCGCAATTCTGACTTTTTTTCTCATAATTGCGACTTTTATATCTTGCAATTCTGACTTTCTTTTTTTTTCTCGTAATTGCGACTTTATATCTCGCAATTCCGACTTTCTTTTTTCTTCTCGTAATTGCGACTTTATGTCTCGCAATTCTGACTTTTTTTCTCGTAATTGTGACTTTATATCTCACAATTCTGACTTTTTTTCTTTTCTCATAATTATGACTTTATAACTCGCAATTCTGACTTTCTTTTTTTTTCTCGTAATTGCGACTTTATATCTCGCAATTCGTACTTTTTTCTCATAATTATGACTTTATAACTCGCAATTCTGACTTTCTTTTTTTTTTCTCGTAATTGTGACTTTATATCTTGCAATTCTACATTTTTTTTCTCATAATTCTGACTTTTTAACGTGCCATTGTGACTTTATATCTCACAATTCTGACTTTTTTTCTCGTAATTGCGACTTTATGTCTCGCAATTCTGACTTTTCTTCTCGTAATTACGACTTTATGTCTCGCAATTCTGACTTTTTTTCTCGTCATTGTGACTTTTACTTTTCTCATAATTATGACTTTATAACGCGCAATTCAGACTTTTTTCTCATAATTATGACTTTATAACTCGCAATTCTGACTTTCTTTTTTTCTCATAATTGCGACTTTATAACTCACAATTCTGAGAAATAACGTCTCAGATATTATAGTTATTATTGTTTGTATTTTGTTTTGAGAATTTATGATTGCAATTTGCTTTTTTTTTTTTTTTTATTTGGGTGAGGTGGTGTTCTTTATTTTTTGTGCAGTGGTGCTACTGCTGGTAGTGTTGTCTCGTTATTATTTTATATTAATATTTTCAATTGATTTGATTTTTAGTTTTCATTTTCACTCTAACATTTTAGTGTTTTTGTTTCCTAAATATTGTGCTTTTGTCTTTTTTTATTTCTTAATTTTTTGTTTTATTTCAGCTTTAGTTTTTATTCATTTGTAGTTTCAGTAGTTTAAGTGCTTTAACTTGCCTTTAGCTGTATACGTAAAGATTGTATCGGCGTTTTGTCCAGTTGGATACAGTGTTTTGAGACCGGATCCCAGAGCGGATAAATCTGAAAATGTATCACAAACACATCTCAAAAGCAAACATTTGCAAACACCTTTACCATAATATTAATTCCTGTTAGATATTTGTCTGTTACAAAGAAAATTGTGCTGCGTTTTGCAAAAAGTGTTTTATGAAATGTAAAACTGAGTCAAAGGCTGATGATTAGTGTGTGGTTTTGTAGATTTGGTGTGTGTTTCTGCTGTTTGACTGACAGCTTTCAGAAACTGTGTGACAAGGAAAGATCTTGTGTGTAAGCAAGCAGCTGAAAAAGCTAATTTGTTTTTCATGTAATAGTTAATTTTTTTTGTGGATTTATTTTTTGGTTTTGTTTTTTTTGTGTTTTTTTTTTGTTTTTATTTTTTTTTCTTTTTATTTGAGTTTTAGTTTTTATTTTCAGTCTGTAAATTTTGCTTCAAATTCTCTTTAAAGTTTTTTTTATCTAATATTTATATTTTATTTTAGATTTTTGTCATTTCTGTACTGCTAATTCTTTTTTATATTTTATAAAAAAAAATAATATATTATTTAATTTATTTTATTTATATTTCAGTTTTAGTTTTTATTTATATTTAATTTGGTTATTTTAGTTAGTGCTTCAGCTTTAACTTATTTCAGGTTGTTGCCAAAGAAAGATTTCTAATTTTCATTGAAAGTATTTCATTTTTATTTAATTCCAGATTTATTTTAATTTTACTTAAAGTTTTAGTCATTTTGTTATGAGTTTTTGTCATTTTTATTATTATTATTATTATTTTAATATTACTATTCAGGTTTAAATTATTTTAATTTCAGTTTTGGTTTTTATGTATATCCAGTTAATAATTTTAGTGCTTCAACTAAAATTAGGCAGCATTTCTAATTTTTCTTTAAAGTTGCCTATATTTTATTTTATTAGAGTTTTATTTAAATTAACAAATATTTTTTAATAGCTCTGTAGCGCAGCAGAATTTCAAATATTTCAGCCTGTTTGATGATGCTCTCAGATGCACTGATGTTCAGCTCTGTTTATCACGCTTGACCATGTTTAAATCCGTTTAGCAGATTTTCTTTTAAAATAAGAGCACAAAGCATTCCTGCATTTGGACTGGTTGACATAGATGTTGATTAACACATGTTCATATGGAAATCCTGGAACTCATCAGCGGTGCTTCAGCGTCCTGACGTCTGTTAGAGGCAGTGATTGTGTGTCCAGACTGATCCTGCAGCAGCTGGATGTGTTTTGTCGGTCAGCAGATCCCAATCTCCTGTAGGACGTGAGGCTGAAAGCAGCAAACTCAGCACATCAGCGCTGCATCTGCAGATCCTTCACGCCTTCATCCTCAAACACTTCTCATCCGTTTGTCATCTAGGCATGGCTATTATTCATCCGTCCTCTGCTCTTCTCTTCTCCTGTCGTGTGATGAATCAGGAGATCTTCTGTTTATTATTCGCTCATCTGTCTCGTGAAGTTGAAGTGTTGAAGATGCAGAAACATTGGTCTTTCCTGAAAAACTACAGGAGCATCCGTTGAGAAACGGAGAACAATAAAACATTCTCATCAGATAAAACACTGAATCACACTGAACCTGTCGAGTTTTACACACTCGTCTTGCACAAAAGAACTATTTATTTTGCATCAGGGTTATTGTAGGTAAATGAAACTAAAACAATGTTTGATGCTTAACATAAAATAAACTGAAAAATTATAAATTTCATTATATGATGTTGTTTCTCCTGGTAAATGCATAAACGAGTGTTATCAGTGTGTGTGTGAGAGAGAGAGAAAGAGAGAGAGTGTGTGTGAGAGAGAGAGAGAGAGACTGTGTGTGTGTGTGTGAGTGCATGAGTGCATGAGTGAGTGTGTGTGTGGTAAGAGAGAATGTGGAGAGATGAGTGTGTGTATGTGTAGAGGGGTGAGTACGTGTGTGTGTGTGTGCGTGTGTGTGTAAGTGAGAATGTGTGTATGTGAGTATGAGTGTGTGTGTGTGTGTATGTGAGTGTGTGAGTGCATGACTGAGTGAGTATGTGTGTGTGTGTGGTGTGTGAGTGCGATATGTGTGTGTGTGTGTGTGTGTGTGAGTGAGATGAGTGAGTGTGTTGCGTTGTGTGTGTGATGAGAGTGAATGTGTGAGTGCATGAGTAAGTGAGTGGTGTGTGTGTGTGTGTGAGAGAGAGGGAGTATGTGTGTGTGTATGTGAGTGTGTGAGTGCATGAGTGTGTGTGTATGTGAGTGTGAGTGCATGAGTGTGTGTGTGTGTGTGTGCGTTTGTGTGTATGTGTGTGTGTGAGAGAGCATATGTGTGTGTGTGTGTGAATGTGAGTGTGTGAGTGTGTGTGAAGAGTGTGTGTGTGTGTGTGTGTGTGTGTGTGTGTGTGTGTGTGTGTGAAGAGTGTGGTGTGCATGAGTGTGTGAGAGTGTGTGTGTGTGTGGATGAGAGTGTGTGTGCTGATGAAGTGTGAGTGTGTGTGTGTGTGTGTGTGTGTGTGTGTGAGTGTGTGTGTGTGTGTGTGTGTGTGTGTGTGTGAGAGAGAGTGTGTGTGTGTATGTGAGTGTGTGTGTGTAAGGATGAGAGAGAGGTGGGGTGGTGGTGTATGTGAGTGTGAGAGAATGAGTGTGTGTGTGTGTGTGTGTGCGTGTGTGTGTGTGTGGTGGAGAGTAATGTGTGGGTGAAGACCCATGTAAAAGGTGTGTACTGATGCGTGTGTCAGAGACTGCTGACTCTGTGATGTGTGATAATCCACTCATTTTTTTTAGAGGCTGTCGTAGTTTGTGTGTGCATCTCATCTCTCTCTCTCTCTTCTCATCTCTCTCTCTCTCTCTCTCTCTCTCTAGGTTTGTTCTCAGTGAGTCTATCACAGACAGATGGGTCTATGTGCGTCTCAGGTGCTGCTGCTGAAATGTGTGTTTTTCTATCATCATGAGGACTTCACAGTGACTTCTGTTGGTTTTATACAGTGCTGATCATATTTTATGTGCCACAATCATATGGGTTGTTTCTGAGTTACTTCTGTTGGTTTTATACAGTGCTGATCATATTTTCTGTGAAAATGTATTTCATTCATAATTATCATGCATGTGGTGTGAATCTATGTACATAATGCAATGAAAAGAATCCACAGGGAGTATGAATTGTTTGTGGTATGTGTGTCCGACAGGGATGTTCAAAGGTTTGAATGTCGTTGTGGGGACGTTTGATGGTATAAAGTGTGTTGACTCTGTGTTATCTGTGTGTGCCACAGTTGTCCTGTGTCCCATCCATCCTGAGGCGGAGGCATGACAGCAAATGTGTCATTCGTTTGTCTGAGACATCGTGTGTCTGGCAGGAGTGTGTGTGAGTGTGTGTATGTGTGTGTGTGTGTGTGTGTGCAGTGTGTGTGTGTGTGAGAGAGAGGGAGTATCGTGTGTCTTCAGATGTGAGCCAAAAGCCGCTGAGGTTTGAGTCTCCTGTATGTGACCAGTGTGTACATGTGTGTGGTCTCTGCCGACGAGACAGCGGGAGAGTCACCGTCTGAGTTGTGTCAGTGGTGTGTGTGTGCAGCCAGAGACGCGCCTGGCTTCGAAACCACATGCGCTTTACCGCGCAAAGAACCTTCCTGTTAGGAGAGATCAGTGCAAGATGTGCAGAGATGAAGCCAGCCAACCCTGATGCTTTACCGCGCAAAGAACCTTCCTGTTAGGAGAGATCAGTGCAAGATGTGCAGAGATGAAGCCAGCCAACATAGCTCTAGATCCTCTCTCTCTCTCTCTCTCACTCTTAAATTCCACATCTGCAAGCTTTGCTCTCAGTGACACTATCACAGACAGATGGGTTCTCAGACCTCTGTCAACAACAGTCACAGAACCAAGCCCTTGCCCCGCAGTTTGTTTTGTTTTTCTAATCATTTCTCTCATGTACTTCATGATTCACGAAAATGTCTGGCAGGTTGGATTTTCTCACAACAGGTGCTGATATAAGTTTCCTGTGCCAAAACATCAAAATTCTGAGAAATAAAGTTTAAAAACTAGGGATCTCACAATTCTGAGAAATAAAGTTAAAAGCAGACATCTCACAATTCTGAGAAGTAAAGTTAAAAATTATTTATTAATTATCTCGCAGCTGAGAAATAATGTGTTAAAATTGAATCTTATCTCACAATTCTGAGAAATAAAGAATAAAACTGCAAGACTCTCATGAATCTGAGTTTTGTTAAAACGGCAAGACATCTCACAAGAAGATGTTAAGAGGTTTTAATTATCTCGTCGCTTGTTAAAGGACGTTTGATTAAAAAATCTCTTGATTATAAAGATATTCAGACCTGATCCTCTCTGTTATCTCTGAGTGTGCCACAGTCTTCCTGTTTCCCATCATCCTCGGGGCGGCTCAAGGCCAGTGACATCAGCGTCATTCGTTTGTCTTTGAGATTGATTGTTTTGTATGAGTGTTTGTGAGTGTGGCAGCTGATTCTGTGTGTGTGTGTTAGACACGGCAAGAACATCTCACAATCTGTGAAAATAAAAGTGTTCCTCACGGCAGATATTAATTATCTCGCATGTTCTGAGAAATAAAGTTTGTAAATGAGCAAGATATTAATTATCTCGCAGAGCTGAGAGAATAAAGTCTTGAAAATGGCTGTTTATCTAATAATTCTGAGAAATAAAGTTTACTTTTCACGGTAAGACATCTCACAATTCTGAGAAATCTTTAAAACGGCAAGAATCTCACCGTCTGAGAATAAAGTTAAGCAACGGACAAAGATGTAATTATCTTCGCAGTTCTGAGAATAAAGTTCATTTGTGCAAAAAATTTCGGGGATTCTGAGAAATAAAGTTAAAAACGCGCAAGATAACTCATGTTTCTGAGAAATAAAAGTTAAAACGGCCAATACATCTCAAAATTTGAGAGAAGATAAAGTTAAAACGGCAAGCTATTAATTATCTCGCAGCTCTGAGAAATAAAGTTAAAATGGCCAAAATATCTTTAACTGTGAGTTATGAGGAATATTGTTAAGGCGGGATGTTTTCAGTTTTTGGGAATGAAGGTTTAAAATGGAAGGTTTTATTACAATTCTGAGAAAGAAGGTTAAAACTGCATAATGGCAAATTATCTCATACAGCACTGAGAATTTAAGTGTGTAAAACGGCAAGATATCTCATAAGTCTGAGAAAGAAAGAGAAAATGAGCAAAATATCTCATAATCTGAGGACATAAAGTTGCGAGAAACGGAGAGCCACACTCGTGTAATTTCTGAGAAATAAAGTTAAAATGGCAAGATATTAATTATCTCGCAGTTCTGAGAAATAAAGTTAAAACGGCAAGATATCTCACAATTCTGAGAAAGAAGGTTAAAACGGCCGCAAGATATCTCATTCTCCGAATAAATGACCAAAATGAGAGCAAGACATTCTCTCATAAGTACTTATTGATTTAAAATGGATGTATGTTAGTTTTATATATTTTCTGAGAAATAAAGTTAAAACGGCAAGATATCTCACAATTCTGAGAAAGAAGGTTAAAACTGCAAGATAAAGTTAAATTCTGAGAAAATAAAGTTAAAAACGGCAAGACATCTCACAATTCTGAGAAAATAAAGTTTTAAAACGGCAAGATATAAATTATCTCGCAGCTCTGAGAAATAAAGTTAAAATGGCAAGATATTAATTCTCGCAGCTCTGAGAAATAAGTTTAAAATGGCAAAATATCTCATAATTCTGAGAAAAAAGTTAAAACTACGCAAGACATCTCACAATTCTGCCAGAAATAAAGTTAAAACGGCAAGACATCTCACAATTGTGAGAAATAAAGTTAAAAACGGCAAGATATTAATATCTCGCAGTTCTGAGAAAGAAAGTTAAAATGGCAAAATATCTCATAATTCTGAGAAAAAAAAGTCTGAATTAAAACGGGACAAGATATCTCATAATTCTGAGAAATAAAGTTAAAACGGCAAGACATCTCAAAATTGATTGAATAAACTTAAAACGGCAAGATATTAATTATCTCGCAGCTCTGAGAAAATAAAGTCAAAATGGCAAAATATCTCATAATTCTGAGAGAAATAAAGTTAAAAACGGCAAGATATCTCATAATTTGAGGAAATAAAGTTAAAACGGCAAGATATCTCACAATTCTGAGAAAGAAGGTTAAAACTGCAAGATATTATTTTGCAATTCTGAGAAAAAAAGAGATTTAAAAAAAATGTAATTTCCTTTTTAATTTTTTATTCAGTGTTGGAAATGAGCTTCTACACCATAATTGAATGACACCAAAAGTCTCGCACATTCAGATTAAAAATGGCCTAATCGCTTTTACGTTACAAAATTTTTGACATGCCAGTCAAGTTGAATGAATCAATATTAATTAAAAAGTCATTAAGCGCTCATCTTTTAATGAATTAGAGGCGTTGTTGATCCAAACGCACCTGAACGCGGGGTGCTTTTTAATAACAGACGTGCAGTCGGGTTCATTGAGTATTTGCGAGGTGCTTTTTGATTATTGTCCATTGTGTTTTGCTGATTTGAAATTGAGTTCTATTAGATGTCTTTTAGATGTTTATTATTTGTATTTAAGATGTTTATGATTTAGAATGTATGTAAAACTGACATCTTTCAGATGTTTGTACACAGCAGATGCTTTCCAGATTTTCTAGACGTCTATTTGACATCTCATAGGAAATGTGCTATAGACGTTATTGCAGATGAGCAAACACTCTAAAAAATGTGTCCCTGCAGCACAGAAGCAGTCATCAGTAGCACAGGTATATTTGTATATATTAAATATTATATATTTGTAGCAATAGCAACAATACATTGTATGGGTCAAAAATTATACATTTCTCTTTTATGCCACTGTTATATCATTAGGATAATTAAGTAAAGATATGTTCCATGAAGATATTTAAGTAAATTCCTACCGTAAAATATATCAAAACTTAATTTTTGATTAGTAACATGCATTGCTAAGAACTTCATTTTGAACAACTTTAAAGATGATTTTCTCAATATTTAGATTTTTTTGCTCCCTCAGTTTCCAGATTTTCTAAAAGTTGTATCTCAGACAAATATTGTCATCCTAACAAACCATACATCAATGGAAAGACTATTTATTCAGCTTTCAGGTACAAATTGACCCTTATGACTGGTTTTGTGGTCCAGGGTCACAAATACACATCTCTGTGATGCATGCTATCAGGGGCCTGACGCCTCTTTGTGTGAAAGCGGTTAATCTGGCGGTAATTTCAGCGTTTGTGATACGAGCGGAATACAGAAAGCGCGGGAACGCTGTATGTGAGCACCCCCCCCTCTCTCTCTCTCTCTCTCTCGCTCTCTTTCTCTCTCTCTCTCTCTTTTTCAGCACCAAATGAGCCCCTTAAGAAAAACCGTCAATCTGTGGATTTGGCATCCGTCTCCGTCTAATCACAGTGACAGAAATCGTCGTCCGCGCTTCGCCTGGATTCCTTTTCAGACAGAACTGATTCATGTATTTGGGTATTTTTAATAAATCTGAGGGGATTTGAGGGAGAAAGCCAATGAGTGTTGGTACGCTCCGCCGGGCACAGAGAGGTGTATTGTGCCCACGCCGCGGGACTTTAATTAACTTATTAAAAGAGGCAGACGGGCGAAGTTTGGCTCGCTCGAACTTTCTGTCAAGAAGCGCGAATGTTTCCCGCGTTTCGCCCCGAGGTGAGGCGCTCGCTCGCTGGCAGACAGACAGACGGTAAAAGTGGCGGAATGAACGCTGGACAGGTGGGTGGGAGGTTTGCTGTGTTTGTATTTAGGTCACAGGCATGAACACTATTCAGACACATTCTCCCTCAGCTGCTCACTAAAACACTAGCACATGATCGGGGGGGATTAATGTGCTCAGGGGCCCCTAGGCTGCTCTTTGTGTGAGGGCCCCCCCTCAATCATAATGCTTTTTTATTTAGTGCCATACATGGTCCACACACAAATAGTAAGGAGACCTGACACACACACACACACACACACACACACTGAGACAGCCAATCCTACAGTGTTTCCTCTACATTCCCAGTGTTCCCGCAGGATTTTGTGAGACGATGATGGGTGCACATTGGTTCCTCTAGTCTAGGGGCTTCTGCGGGTATAAGAAAATGTGTTCATTTTAAATTTAAATGCATAAATCTGGTGCATTTCAGAATTAAGAGAATCAAGTGACTAGATAAATGAAGAATGTGCTCTTTCTTAGTAGTAGTAATTTATTTAGTGCTTGCATAGATGTGAACCATTTACACTATATAAATTCTTTAAAAGCTACAAATGGCATTCTGTCAAGAGCAGGGAGTGATTTTTCTCCTCGTCTTTTGTTGTTTGATTATCATTAATGCTGACACTTAACTCAAGACACGAGACGAGACCAGATTTTTGAATGTTCTGTGAATATATACAGTGCTGGACAAAATTATCAGAATACTAGAATTATCAGCAGCTAAAACTGGGTTTAAGTCAGATATTTCTATCTTCTGCTGTAGTGTGTCAGTAGGATATATCAGTTTACATTTCCAAACATTCATTTAGTCATTAATTGTAATAATCCAGTGAGATTTTTCAGCTCCACACAATTATTATTATTTTTTGGTTATATGTGAACGTGAAACAAACCTTTAAAGGAACATTCCATTTTATAATTTTATGAACATTATGGAAGTGTAACTTTTAAATGTTGTTCAAACCATCTGAAAAGTGTAACTTTTATCAATGTTTAAAAAACGTTAGAAGAACATCCAGCTAAAATGTTTCATCTCATCTCACCGAGACACATTACTGGAGATATAGAT
>NC_056607.1:24435897-24455897 GCF_018340385.1 Cyprinus carpio
GTTAAAGTGTAATTTATTTCTGTGATGTGCAGCTGTATTTTCAGCATCATTACTCTTCAGTCTTCAGTGTCACATAATCTTCAGAAATCATTCTAATATGATGATTTGCTGCTCAAGAAACATTTTTATGATTATTATCAGTGTTGAAAACAGTTGTGCTGCACAATATTTTTGTGGAAACCATGATGCATTTTGTTTTTCAGGATTCACAGATGAATAGAAAGATCAGAAGAGCAGCATTTATCTGAAATAGAAATCTTTTCTAACATTATAAATGTCTTTACTGACACGTATGATCAATTTAATGCATCCCAGGTGAATAAAAGTAATCAATTACTTACAAAAAAAAAAAAACTGACACCAAACTTTTGAACAGTAGTGTATCACAAAAATATTGTGCAGCACAACTGTTTTCAACATTGATAATAATGAGAAATGTTTCTTGAGCAGCAAATCATCATATTAGAATGATTTCTGAAGATCATGTGACACTGAAGACTGGAGTAATGATGCTGAAATACAGCTGCACATCACAGAAATAAATTACACTTTGACAGAGATTCACACAGAAAACAGCTGTTTCACATTATAATAATATTTCACTATTTTAGATCAAATAAATGCAGCCTTGGAGAGCAGAAGAGACAAAAACATGACATCTTAATTCTAAGATTTTGACTGGTAGTTTAACATTTAATTAATGTATTTTAAAAATATTATTAATCCTTATAAGTATTCATCTTAAATGTCTTTTTATGTTAATTGTTATTATTTTTTTTTTTCAATATGAAAGTAGCCTGCCCCTGAAATGGTGTTAAAAACAAACTATAACTGTTTCTCGAGATGATGTAAAGCACATGTGTTTTTCAGGCGTTCACGGCTCTTGATGCTCTGGCTGACGGCGGGGTGAAGATGGGGTTGCCACGGCGACTGGCGGTGAGACTGGGAGCTCAAGCTTTATTGGTACTTCACATCACATGACTCGGGCTCTCATGCAGTGCATGATGCAAACATTACACACATGCTTCATTTATTACTAGGGATGTAACGATATTATCGTGATATTATCGCGGTCACATCTCGATATGAAACGATAGGTCTTCAGGGCAGAAAGTGTAGTGTTTAAATTATATTGAAACATAAAAGGTGTTTAAAGTTGTGTTTGGGTCATTATTCTGTCAAAGGAGCTGCTTCATCTCTTCATCAAGTCTGTTTCAAAGTGAAGCACACACTGAACTTCCTCCGTCACCAGTGCGGCTCGTGTTTGTAGAAACACACGTGTCTTTATTCTGTCGTAGGGAGCAGCTAAGATGCTTCTGGACTCGGAGCAGCACCCGGGGCAGCTGAAGGACAACGTCTGCTCACCAGGTGGCGCTACCATCCACGCGCTGCACTTCCTGGAGAGCGGAGGCTTCCGGAGTCTCCTCATCAACGCCGTGGAGGCCTCCTGCATCCGGACCAGGTGACCACAGCCGCTTAACCCTAAAGAGACATCAGATTAATTCATTTACGGCCATTTTCCATCTTATTGGGACTCAAATTATACAATTTCATTATTTTTTTCTAAACTTGACTCTTATATTTGTTTAATGTTTGTGTTCCCCAAGAAACATTGCTCCTTTGTTGGCATAAATTCACTGTAAACAGCACTTGTTTATCAATGCTTGTTACAGCATGGTTGCCATTCCTGAATACTTTGGAATACAGACCTAGCGTTGGTCTTTTTTTAAAGAAGACATGCAAGAAGTAAAAGCATTAAAAAAAAAAAAGTATAAAAAGTGAGGTTTATACTTAAGATAATGTAGTATACAATTTATTAATAATTTATTATTTTTTATTATAATTTTTAACAATCAAATAGCATGCCAAATCAATAGAATTTTGTAAAACTTTACCAGTTTAATTAATCTTTTAACATGTAATCCAATTTTTTTTTTATTTCAAAGTGCTGCACAACAGAGGTTATTATTATTATTTGAGATTCTTCTGTGCAATAGTAATATATTTCTGTCTCAAGTTATAATGTGTATTTTGGTAGGTTTTAGTAAAAACTATGGTCAGATAAACACAAAAAACTTGCAAAGTTAACATAAAGTGTGCACATTAGTACTTTAGAATAGTAATTTGTTCTCTTAATTTAATGATTTGCACCTTTTAGTGCTAAATAAGGTAGAAAGACGCCCCTTGTTGGTTCTTCCCTGTTGTTAGTCCCTCACCCCTCCTGTGTTCCTCCTCACAGGGAGCTGCAGTTTCTGGCCGATCAGGAGAAGATCTCGCCCGCTGCCATCAAGAAGACGACGCTGGATAAAGTGCTGCAGCAGCCGGGTGTCTCGTCCACGTCGGTCGCCACCAAGAGCAGAGTGAACCTGTTCAACAACAGGACCGGCGTCAAGAAGTGAACACACACACACACACACAGGACAATACAAGAACTGTGCCGTCCATCCATACACACACACACACACACACACACACACACACACACACACACACACACACACACACACACACACACATATTCAGACTGAAATGCATTATGGGTCTGTGCTTGTGCTGACAGAGCGCCTCCTGTTACACTGGTACAGTATTACACCGGGAAACACAAGTCATAAAGAGTGTTATTAACATTATTATTTGCACCTTCATATCTATAAAGTCCGTGGCAATTCAAAGGGAATAATGTAAATGGTTTCCAAACAGGTTTTTATGTCTATGGTCACTCTGTTCTAGGATGAAACTGGATACATGACACATTTTGACTTACGTTTTGCACACATGAACTGTCAGATTTGTTGATTTTGTTTTGGTTAACAAGATATCAGAATCTGTTCTAGGATGAAACTTGATAACAACTCAAAACCCCATAGCAACCTTATAGCACCTCCCTGGCAACAACTGACCAGCCCTCTAGCAACACCCTTGCAACAACTGACCATCACTCTAGCAACGCCCTGGCAACAACTGACCAGCCCTCTAGCAACATGATTGTGACGTCTCGTGAAAACTTTTAGTAGTGATTTGGTGTGACTTTAGGTGAGGACTATCAATAGTAATTCCCTGGCTAAAGCAAACCCCCTGGCAACAACTCAAAACCCTCTAGCAACGCCCTGGCAACAACTGACCACCCCTCTAGCAACACCCTGGCAACAACTGACCACCCCTCTAGCAACACCCTGGCAACAACTGACCACCCTCTAGCAAACACCCTGGCAACAACTGACCACCCCTCTAGCAACACCCTGGCAACAACTGACCACCCCTCTAGCAACACCCTGGCAACAACTGACCACCCCTCTAGCAACACCCTGGCAACAACTGACCATCACTCTAGCAACGCCCTGGCAACAACTGACCAGCCCTCTAGCAACACCCTGGCAACAACTCAAAACCCTCTAGCAACGCCCTGGCAACAACTGACCACCCCTCTAGCAACACCCTGGCAACAACTGACCACCCCCTCTAGCAACACCCTGGCAACAACTGACCACCCCTCTAGCAACACCCTGGCAACAACTGACCACCCCTCTAGCAACACCCTGGCAACAACTGACCAGCCCTCTAGCAACACCCTGGCAACAACTCACCACACCCTATAGCAATGCCCTGGTAACCCTATAGCAACGGCCTAACAACACACAAAACCCTAAAGCAACCCCCTGGCAACAACTCAAAACCCTCTAGCAACGCCCTGGCAACAACTGACCACCCCTCTAGCAACACCCTGGCAACAACTGACCACCCCTCTAGCAACACCCTGGCAACAACTGACCACCCCTCTAGCAACGCCCTGGCAACCAACTGACCACCCCTCTAGCAACGCCCTGGCAACAACTGACCACCCCTCTAGCAACACCCCCTGGCACTCTCTTGATTACTAGTCACTACCAACTTCTGCAAACAGAAATGAAACGGAGACTGGTGGGAGTCTAACCCTATAGCAACGGCCTAACAACACACAAAACCCTAAAGCAACCCCCTGGCAACAACTCAAAAAACCCTCTAGCAACGCCCTGGCAACAACTGACCACCCCTCTAGCAACACCCTGGCAACAACTGACCACCCCTCTAGCAACACCCTGGCAACAACTGACCACCCCTCTAGCAACACCCTGGCAACAACTGACCACCCCTCTAGCAACGCCCTGGCAACAACTGACCACCCCTCTAGCAACGCCCTGGCAACAACTCAAAACCCTCTAGCAACACCCTGGCAACAACTGACCACCCCTCTAGCAACACCCTGGCAACAACTCACGACACCCTATAGCAATGCCCTGGTAACCCTATAGCAAACTGTATAAATGCACACAAAACCCTAAAGCAACCCCTTGGCAACAACTGACCACACCCTATAGCAACGCCCTGGGTAACAACTTTTATTTTGCTTTTTTGCTCTTTAAATTGGATTTATTTTCTTGATTTCTTTTGATTACCTCACCTGTGAGTTATTTCTGAAACATTTTATCAGGCTGTATTGCAGACTTGGACACTCTTATATATTTGTTTGTTCTTTTTAAAATTCTGGAGAAACTAATGAATGTCAAACAGCCAAAGTGTTTTGTAAACCGATTATTAGGCGTGAAGCATCTTTCTGTTTGTCTGTTCTGAGTATTTCTATTGCAGAATATGAAAACTGCATAAACGGTGCTGAAAGTTAAAGAAAAGCTGTTTTTGCTTACGCTTGTGGTTTTATTTCAGTCGGCTTCATTGATGAACTGTGTACAGACATGTAATTAAAGAAAGAGCAAACTATGAATAATTAATGTTTCTTTAAGTAAATTAACTGAAGGTTTTTCTCTGAAAGCCATTACTCAACTATAGAGAAACACAGCGGCACGCCGCCCTTCAGGTGCTGAACACTGAAACCACCAGCATTGTGCAAGTTTTCTCAGTAGTCGCTTGTTCCTTGTGCTTTACAGTAAACTGTTTCTCCATGTGATTGCGAAAGGATTTCATTAATTGAACAGTTCAGTTTTTAGTGAGTCTAGACTCTAGTTATCATCATACTGAAAGATAGCACTTGATCAGATGCACCATTTTCACCTGCTGACCCATAAAACAGGTGAAGAAATCCCACAGATAAGTTTTAGAAATGCTTAAAACAGACACCTTAGCAACTGCATGGCAATGTGTTAAAAGGTAACTCTTGATACCCTAGCAACAGTAAAACACCCTAGCAACCCTATAGCAATGCACTGGCAACAGCATGACATCCTGGTGCCAACACAACCTACTGCAACAACTTTACAACTCAATATACCCTATAGCAATGTTTCTGACAGCCACTCAAAATACCCTCGCAACACAATGGCAACGACTCAAAACAGCAACACCCCTGGCAACAACTTAGAAAGCCCCATAGCAATGCCCTGGCAACAACTCAAAACACTATAACAATGCCCTGGCAACAACTCAAAACGCCCTAGTAACGCCCTGGCAACAACTCACAACACCCTAGCAAGGTCCTGGCAACAACTCAAAACACCCTATAGCAACGCCCTGGCAACAACTCAAAACACCCTAGCAACGCTCTTGGCAACCATGCACAACAATTTAATCAGTGGCAGGGTTCTGAACCAGTTCAAGGAACGAAAATTAATACCGGAAACGAACTAAATTTTGGCAGGAACCGAAGCAGAAACTAAATAAAATTTTATAGTTCTGAACAGAACCGAAAATTTTGAAATGCCCATTACCCTGCTAACAACGTTATTTTATCATGCCATTTAATATTTGAAATTTGCTGTCAACCAATCAGGAATTCAGGTAGTAGGCTATGGCCTGCAAATGTGACGTTGACGCCAGCGAGTGAAATACCCTCTCAGCTGTAAACTCATCATTAGTAAGTCACAGTGGCAATGCACCAGCGAGAGAAAAACAGAAAAACTATAGGCTTACATAAAAAGGAACATATAGGCATATACACAAAATATATTTAATTTAAATCATTGACAGATTAACGAAACGAAAGAAAAAAAATATGCTGAGATTCGGTTCATTGATGTGATCTAAAGATCTCGGAAAGGAAACCGAGACGGCAGAAAGTAGTTTTCTTTATTTTACAAAAGCTTTACATTTTTATTTATTTAACAGTTTATTTTGCAAAAGTTTTGACTGATGTCTTGCTTGTATGACCATATTTCGCCTGCACCTCACAGACGCAACATATTTCTGCAACATTACAACCTGTTCATTATCAAAATAAAATACTGAAACGTAAGAAATTAAATTTAAATTAAAGAAACGTATAAAAAGTTGCACTGCTCTGTTAAACACTCTGTTGTGAGCAGCGCCTCACTGATACAGCCGAGATGATGTTTCACTCTGATGCGAGTGAAGTACAAAGCCTAGCCTATAATAAATAATATTTTAGCATCAGATACGTCATGAATATATAAACATTTAGATTCGCACCGATTGAGAGAGGTAGGCATCAGTTTCACCTTAAATTAATTTACTTTTGGATTGACGTTTTTATAGCCTAAATGCATAGCCTTAACTTTTTTTTATTTTTTGTGGACGGAAACTAATAACTGTGTTTATAATGTTTGTAAACATTTTGCTTTACCGGCATTTTAGCTTACATTATTTCTGAATGTAATAATAAAATGCGACGTGAGCCTAGCCTACATGACTTTTCTTTTTTACTCTCAAAACGCAAACTTATAGGCTACAAGTAACGTTTTTTTAACAATGCAGCAAACATTTTTTATCTTAAAAAAATACTTGAATACTTGACATTTAATGTCTTCAAAAAACAATTAATGACCTTAAAAAGCATGCTTTTGTTGCGTACAGCTTTAGTTGTGGACCTGCAGCTCTGAGTCAGTCGGGCTGATGTGAGGAACGCTGCAGGCTCAGGCTATTTCTAGAGCTGCATTGCGTAGATGATTCTCTGCTCAGCTGGCATGGAGATGAGTGTGTGTCACTCTGAAGACACACGCTTTTAGAAGCGTCAGGGTCACTTCTGAAGCTGCTCTGACCTACGGGTCAAAGGTCATGCAGTGGAGACACAAACAAGCAGAGCAAACGCATGAAGATCTGCCTGAACAATACTATAGAATCACCAATAACAAAGGCCTTCTAAGAGTGTTTTGCTCTCATGTCGTTCTAAACCTGTAAAACCTTCATTTATATTCAGAACACTAATTAAGATATTTTTGATGAATTCATTTTTGGGTGAACTATTCCTTTAACACAACTAAGAATGTTTAGCTAAGATAATGGCGTTTGTGATGGCAGCTTTAAAGACCTTCTCCGTGTGATCCTGATGGTTTTATTCTGTATTGCAGCCACAATGATCAAATCGATATGAAAACATCAACATTTAGACAGATTCAAGTTGACGTCCTCGTGAAAGCCTTCCGCTTTTTCTTTCCTTGTCATCATGTAAAAAGTCTATTAAAGTTGAAGTGAGTCTGACCGGAGCAGATTCCTGATACTTCCTTCAATTACAACACAGGCATTTTCATTTTTACAACATTTGTGTTCCTCGGTGTGTCTTCAGGGCGATGTCTTCACGGGCAGGGACAGCAGGATTAGTTCCAGAGCTGCTCTTGTGTTTGTGTTTCTGACGGCTGCTGTTTATTTGTGTCTGATTGGAAGTTGAGGAGGCGCTAAAGTGTTCCATAATCCTCCTTTTATTCCAGAGGTTCTTCCTCTGTCGCTCTCAAACGCTGATAAGTCAAACGAATCTTACGCTCCTGTTATTCCTCTGGAAACACGCAGGACGTCGTTCATCATTTTCTGATGATATTCCACCAACACAATCAGCCGTTTTCACCGAGTTGCTCAAACAAGTTTTTTCAAAAGAGCTTTTGCCCATTGATAAACCATTTTTTACTGCTTCAGATTAGTTTTGAGTTCTTGTAGTTTTAACAGGATTGTTCATCTGAAAGTAAAAATAATGACTTGCATCGTGGCCTGTTCCTCATACTAAATTATCACGAGTAATTTAAACCACTTTTATGTTGCTATTCTGTCTTTTTAGAGATTGACAGCCCGTCTGCTTTTGTTGTACAAAATTACAGCTTGTACGAAATATAGGTTTTAAAACGAATATTTAGTATAAAGCTAATCCCAAAGAATGCGAGAATGTTGTATTCTGAAAATGTTATGTTCAGTTTTTAAAATGTTTATTTACTTAATTTTTTTGGTTATGCAAACCTTGAGGAAACATTACATTTTATCATTTTTCGTCTGAAAGTTCTCTGAACTTCGTAACATTTGAAAAATATACGATCGACCTACTACTCCAGATTTTTAAATGTTTCAGTTTTTTTGTGCTTATGCGAAATGTTAAAGGATGTGTAAAGTTTTGCAAACATTATCGAAACGTTACTTTTGAATGTTCTCTTAACATTCTGATACAAGAAGTAACATTAAAAAAAATTCTAGAGGAACTGATTTTCTAGGATTTATAAAGTTTTCTTTTGGTTACTTTTTTATGTTTTTTTAAAATTTTCTTCTGAATGTTATTTGAATGTTCAAAAGATTTTTAAATGTTACAATTTTTCTGTGGTTAAGCGAACATTAAAGGAATTCCATCTAAGAATTCAATTTGCAAACATTAGTAACATTAGTGTTGAACTTTACCTGCACATTCTGAAACAATAAAGTAGAAACAATCTAAAATAAAATGTTTTAGGAAAATTGTTTCATGAACGACTCACTGAAAAAAACAGTTAAATTTACTTAATTTTTGTTTTGCAAGATTTTGCATGCATATTTTTAAAGTATGGAATTAAGTAAAATCTACTTAACTAAGTAATATAAAATTAGCAAAGGAAATAAGTAAATTTAACATGGCCAGTTATAGTTTGATGAGTAATTTCTACTTAACTATTTTAAGTTTACCCTGCAATACTCATTTCACTCAGTCACGGTTTGTAAACTTTACTCAAACAACAGCACTGAATAAAAACATGCCATTAAAGCATGTGTTTCACTTACACACGTGTACATAAGCGAGAAGACAGCTCCTTATTCTTTTTAAGATAATATATTGACTCAATTAACCAAAGAGATCCTCAATACTTGGCACATGATTCACAATGACAGTAACAATCCGTGAGTAGTGTTTGAGTATAACTGGGTTATTTTGAGTAGAAAATTAACTTTAGATGTCACAAAACAGCAAGTTACTAAACCCAATAACAAAAGCAACCATAAAACAGTTTACTTTATTAATTATTCATGCCCAGCGTGATGGAACAATGAGATCACAACTTTAATATTTACTTAAACAATCTTTGTAAAAATAAACAATCCCAAGGAAAATATACTTATAAGTTCGAACTTTAAATTCTACAAGATTAAACTGAGTACTGATAATGAATGTACTCTTTTTGTTTTAATTCGTGCCTGAACAAAATTATTTAATGTAGAAATTATATTTGTTTTTCTGTATTATTTACTTAAGTTACTGAAACATTATTTCTGAATGTTCAGAAAGTCCAAGGTGTTTCTGAGCTTGGCAGTCCATCTGTTTTGCTGTGCACAAAAGTGCAGCTCAGAATAAATACGGGTTTAAAACAAGATGTTTTGGGTAAACTGTTGTGATACCAGTGCTGTTTTAATCTGGCACAGAATATAAGCCGTCTCTCCCGAGCGCTGTCTGGAAGTGTCCATTAGATACCACAGATCTGTCTTGATGTTCACTCAAAACCACCTTACATGCAGCAGATGCATTTCAGCTCTTTATTTGTGTTGGGGCTTCTGCAGCACTGAGATTCTCTGAAAAGAGCTGCTGGGAAAGAGTGAACAGAGAAGTGTGTTTGAATGAATACACGCTGCGGAGAGAAAGAGGAAGACGGGCTCTGCTAAACCACAGTGACTCATCAGGTCAGCTTCCTCCTGTGGACCACAGCTCCAGTGTGAACAACCCATGCACTTCTGACGGAGGTCAGTGTGGCTTCACCTGAGATCGCCGGTTTTTCTTACATAAGATATACATATTTCAATTAGTTCTGAAGCACTGTAGTGATGTTCTGAAGTGTTCTTGTGTCTAAGACGAGACACTCCGGGTGAATAGGGTATATCTCCACTAATAAATATCACTATAATTCCTTAGCTGATTGATTACAAGCATTTTTCAGTTTTCTGACAGGTTGTTTAAATATGCAAATGATGCGTTATCTCATGAAATATGCACTAATTTGCATTCATTTCCATAATATTAATATGAAGACTGGATAAAGTCAGGTTCAAAATACTTGAATGATTTTGTTGGCATATTAGAGTTTTTTCCTGAGGGGATTTGTCTTTTTATCACTCCATAATATTCTGAAATTGTCAACAGACAGAAAACAGACACATTTTCACCATGTTTTAGGACTTAAATGTTGTATAAATCATTATGAATTAAATATGAACAAACCCCTCAGTAAAAGTCTTCAGACTATAGAGAGGAATAAAACTAAAGTTTGGTGTGTGTAAGTGATGCCATCCCCTATGTCAGTTTTTCTTTCATAAGATATATATTTCAGTTAGTTTTACTTATTAAAAGCAAACTTTTAAAGATATGTATTGGCATTAAAATCTATAGACGCAAATAGATCAAATAAACACTTAAAAGTGTATTTTGGATGTTTTCTTTACACTAGGCTGAAACAACACGTTATGAAAAGCCAATCAGCCCAAAATCTCAAAACTGACCAGTGCATAATAATAATTATTATTATTATTATTATTATTATTATTGTTGTTGTATTTTTATTATTATTATTATTATTTTTTTGCATGTAACATAGATCTAAAATCTAAAACATTTATTTTAATTAGAATTAGGCAATAAATACAGTTTTGTATTTATTACATTTATTTAAAAATATCCAAAGTCGAATTCATGAATAATTCACCAAAGCAGCATAGTTTTCTTGAGAGGAGACGCGCGCTCTTGTAACCATAGCAACAGCAGCGCTGTTTCCGATATCACCAGTCCTCATCAGTGCTTTACCTTAGTAACAAATATACTCACGTACATTTAAGGTACATTTTCAGTAGCACTTGTAAATATGTTGTGCTTAATGTGTTTTGTATGAAACATGTCTGAGCGCTCAGCATGCGCGTGTTGCTTTAAGAGTCGCGCTGGCGTTGCGTAGATCCTTCATGAATGAAACCACGTGACCAAAGCAAATCATATGACGTCTGGCTTCAGCGCGAGAGAAAGAGGATCAACACGGTCACAAATTCTCCGACAACAGCGACAAACTACCGCCGGATTCTCTTCGGTTCCACCGGGCACCGTCACCCGCTGCTCCGGACGATTCCTGACGCGTTCGGTGAGTGCGTCGCGCTGCACGGCGTTTCCAAACGCGCTGAAGTTGCGCTCGGAGTCGCTCAGATCTGTTTTGCTGAGTGTGCGCGACACTGCGTGTGTGTGTCAGTGTCTTTTTTTAGTGCAAGACACGAACACATGAGGCACTGAACACAGAATAACATTCCGAATAATAGCGTTCAATTAAAATATCATAATTTAATAATTATGTTATTTTATATTTTATTCACTCTGGTTATTTAATCCCAAAACTAAATTGTCAAAATAATTTATCTATGGTTTGTTTTAAAAAAATAATAATAATTTGAAATATGTCAGCGATTTGCTTTTTGGTTTAATTTTAGCACCATTATGCATCAGTTCTTGTTTATGTATTGCAAGTCAAAAGAAGTTCTTAGCAATGCATATTACTAATCAAAAATTAAGTTTTGATATATTTACAGTAGGAAATTTACTAAATATCTTCATCGAACATGATCTTTACTTAATATCCTAATGTTTTTGTCATAAAAGAGAAATGTATAATTTTGAGCCATACAATGTATTGTTGTCTATTGCTACAAATATACCTGTGCTACTGATGACTGCTTCTGTGCTGCAGGGACACATATGTCAGCGTTTTATTTTTTGGTTTCATTTTTGCAGCATCACAGCATTATGCATCAGTTTATTTTATTTATTGCATGTCAGCTTTACTATTTAATTATTTATACTTATGAATAAACTTATTCTCCATTATAGTCAGCCTAACTAGTTGTATATACTAGCAATAATAACGCAGGTGTGTTAATAGTACATTAATATGTATTGTTTACTATAAGTGTCAGCGTTCGTATGTGTGCGCGCTTGTCGTCTGTCTGGGAAAGCGACGTGACGCCGCCGCGTGCGTTAAAGCGGGACGCGCGTTTTAAAGGGCTCGCGGTGCTGATTCATCACGATCGGGTCATTCCGCTCTCTCTCTCTCACACACACACACACACACACACACACACACACAGAGCCATGATGACAGCGAGCAGACAAAGGGCTCATCGATACACACTCACACACCCCGATCCGTGATCACTCGCCGGTTCTGTTCGGCTCTCATCGGCTCTGATCGTCGCCTTCGATTTGAAACGTTTGCAGAAATCAGCGGGATTCGGCTTTCGTTATATTTATAGAGTGTGTGTGTGTGTGTGTGTGTGTGTGTGTCTCCTGTGTTTGTGTGTAGGTTTTAGTAGGCAAGAGGTTGCGCGGATCTGTGAGGAACCGAACCTGCTGGTTCATCGGAACCGTCTGCGCTGGAACCGGATCGAGGTGCGTTACTCTTTCTCGCTTTTAAAACTGTATTCAGTGATGGTATCAGGTGGTAAAACCGTAGTACTTTTGACAGATACCATGGTGTTGTGTCATGTGTTTACTTGCCAACATCATTTTGGGCACCTGTCTGGTTCCGAATCGTGCTCCCTAGGTAGGGAACACACTAGGGTTTGAGTAGGGTTTTGCTGTAGAAAGTACAAAAAGTACTAAGGTATGGTGCCGCGATATTTTGACAGCCTTTATATATTTACCATGTTATATAGCCTACTTAAGATAATACTATGTTTATCTCGAAACGTCAGATTTTGTGGCGAAACTAGTTTTATTCAGCATTTGTTGTTTGTTTATGGCTTTATCTGTAACTGACAGTTGACGGTTGACGGTTGGATCTTGTTCCCGCGCGCGGCGCTCTGAATCGCGAAATGGGCGCGAATGATCGCATAAGCGGCGTTAACGAGGGAGATGCTGATTCATCAGTCGCTGATATTAGCTTGACGTGAGCCCGGGAACCGGGGCGTCATGGCAACACGGCACACCGGAGCGCGCGAAACCGGGCAGCTTTCGAGGCACGGAGAGAGCGCGGGAATCGCTGACGGTGATGGCTTTATCATTGCACTGATGCTTTCGCGCGTGCATACACGAATAACAGAGATATGAGAGATTATATATAATATATAACGCGTTTTTAGAATGTTTGAAGTTTGGTTTCAGCAACATAGTGCATTTATCAGCATCTTTGCGTTCGTTCAGGGAAGATGAACGTTTTGAATCTTGTTAGAATACACACACAGCTGCTGTTTGTGCTTGTGTATTTGTGTACGAATGTTTAAATCAGCTCTCATGGTGATAGCAAGCTAAAGTGAGATGACATGATGCTCCACAGCATTTCTGAGCATCGGGCTTGTTCCGAATCAGCAGCATTTCTGGCCATCTCAGATATACTGACTTATTCATATGAAAATATTTTTATTAAAGTGAGAACTTTGTTTTAGATTTTCATGGAAGATACTTATTTGTTTATTTTTATATCACATCTTGCTACATTTTAACCTGATAGTTCATGGAAGATAATTTTTTTTTTTTTGTTTATTTTTAATCATGTCATATTTTTCTATATTTTAACCTGGGTTTTTTTATAGATTTATATATATATAAAATACAATATTTGTTAATTTTAAGCCACTTTTTCAAGGAAGGTTAACTTTTTTATATCATATCTTGCTATGTTTGAATCTGATTATTCATGGAAGATAAACACTTTTTTTCATATTTCATAATTCGATTATATTTTTAACCTGATTTCTTATTAAAGATATTTTTCTTATAATATTTTGCAACATTTAAGATAAGATAATTTTTACATTTTTCTCACACATCATATTTTGCTAAATTGTAACATATTTTTAATGAAAGATGATATATCGCATTTTGCTGCATTTTAACCAGTTTTGGTATTAAAATAGCTGTAGTAGCTGGGAAAGCATTAATTACAAACAAACAATAATATTCCAATGTAGAAACTGCTGCTGTTTGTTTATCATATTCATATACAAATACACAGTGCTTTTCCGAGTGAGATCTATGTAACCATGCAAATCCATTTAGACCCTTTTAAGAGCCTGTTTACATCATTAACCGGAAATCTCCCAATAACAGTTCAGGCTAATTGTGATATTTGTGCAATTAGAGTGTGCAGCGCAGTGCTGGAGAGGTGTAATCTGATCAGGACTGAGCGCTGGCTCGGCCTGCTCTTAAACCAGCTCGTGAGAGAAATCTGCTGATGGTTGAGAGCGAGCCAGTGCGTGATTGAAGTTGAGAGTTTTTTGTCTTTAAGGCATTCTGTGAAAGCGCTGAGACGACCAGAAAACAGCCTCTCGCCTGACAGATGGTGTTTGCGGCAGTTACTGGTGATCTTGGTGCTCTGAGAGCGAGGCAGAGACGTCGTAATGCCACGATGATGATGCTGATGTCGGAAGTGACTCGAGACGCGTTGGCCTCAGGTTGCTCTTTAAGTAAAGGTGTAAAGAGTCGTTTTAAACGGTGTGATGATGAACGAGAGTGGGCTGAATGCTGCACTTGCAACTTTTCAAAATGCGAGACTTGCATCACCAAAAGAAATGCGATCGTTTGCATTTACAGTAAGTGTTTTGCAACAGATTGCAGTTTCTGTTCTTCCTCTTTTTTTTTACTATCAGGTAGTTTTTCTCCTTTTTTCTTTCTTCCCCCAGCAGAATACTCTTCCTCTTATTCAGAGCGATGCGGCTGCATTAGCTGTGTGTGTGTGTTTTAGAGAAGGCTGAGCTCTGTGTGTTTGAGGACAATGTTCATATCAACCCCGTTTGTGCCTGTTTGATCACATCAGTTTCTCGGAACAAAAGATCTCTCCATCCTGTTAAGACTTATGTTTCAGTCTGAAGAGCATTACATCTTTTTATTTTATTTTATGCATTACAGTAAAGGGAATTAGGTGGAGAAATGCACTTTGTACAGTGTAGTAAGTTACTAAACAAGCTTTTCAATGTTTTAGATTTTTCATTCATGGTGTAAGATTACAGTAAAAAAGGAGCAAAAAGCAATTAAAAATCAGAAAAAAATAAATAGTAATTTTTTATTTAGTCAAAAAATATGTACAGTATATATTTTTTTTTTAAAAATCTAAATGATTATTTATGATTTATATACATAAATTGTAGAGAATAATTTGTATATATATATATAATTTTTTTATTTTTTTTTGGTCTAAATTTAGATCTGCGCATGTTCTTCAGAGGTATTATGAGATTCATCACATTCGTGCATCTCAACAGGAAGTCAATTACTTCTGTTCTGAATTTGTCCTATTTTGTCCAAACATCCTTAATTTATCAGAGACGGATATTTTTAACAGGAAGTTGTCAGTGTGAGTGATGAGTGTTTGTGTCTGTGCTGAGGACAGGTGTCCTTCAGAAAGTCTCTCTCTCTCTCTCTCTCTCTCTCTCACCATTCCTCTGTTTAATAAATATCTCTCGCTCAAGCTTATGAGGACAAATGAACATTGTTCAGTATTCAGTGCAGGAGATGAGCCTGAGATTTATTACCTTCTGTGGGGGAATCGGTGAGCTCTCACCACACCAGACGCACTTCACACACACACACACACACACACACACACACACACACGCACACATGCGCGCACACACACACACACGCACACACACACACACAGGTACGCATGCAGAGCAGCAACAGTTTGATGTTTGTATTTGCAGTTTGAATTCACACACATTAGCCTTGAGGTGTGTGTGTGTGTGTGTGTGTGTGTGTGTGTGTGTGTTTGTGGGCAGATCTGGGTGGAGGGTTGATGAAACTCCAGGAAAGACGTTGAGCTGTGTGTGTGTGTGGCAGGTGCTTTAGAGTAAACACAAACGCTGATCATTAACCACCGCATGCATATGTGTGTGTGTGTGTGTGTGTGTGTGTGTGCGTGCGTGCGTGTGTGTGTGTGTGTTTATCTCTATGTGTGTGTGTAATAGCGGCGGTCAGACAGACAGAGATGAAGGTTATTTGAGGTCAGTGTGTGTGAATCTACAAGCTCCACACGGGAAACAGTTTTCTGAGTTAATGTAAAAAAGAGAAAAGAGTGTGTGTGTGTGTGTGTGTGTGTGTGTGTGTGTAGATCAATGGAGTCTATTTTTAATGGCCTCTTTGAGCAATGATGAAATACTGTGTAAGATACAGCTCAAGTATAGTAACGCAGCGCCTCAGAACAGTGGCACAGTTATAAAGACAGACGCCGCGGGAACCACACACAAACCACTGCAGTCCGAACGCCAGAGAACCAGAGCACAAGCACACACAAACCATTTATATGATTACATGAACATATATGAGTATATATACGTTGCTGTTTGGTTGTACAGCGGTTGTTTACTGGATGTGACTCGGGTCCAATGCTCTATTTGACTTCATTTAGTGTTCTGTTTCTTTTTACATGATCAGAAATATAAACACAATCTCTACATCATGAAAAAGCAGCAAAACTCAAAAGCAGAGATAGAGACAGTCATAATTATATTAACGTCTTTCTATTAAAACAACAACAAAAGGCTTTGTGTGGTGGCACAGAAGTGCATTTATTCAGCCTCGATCGCAAACAATACAGTCGAGATCATGTTTAGATTTATTACAGCTCGTCACGAGAAGGTTTGATTGTAAAGATAAATTAAATGCAATGTAGAAACTGTAGTTTTAAGAGAGAACCTCTGGTGGGGGATTTAACCTCTTGATGTCTGGCAACCATAAACACACAAAGGTGCTCTGTGAGAAATTATTTATTTTTAAACTAAATCTTTTTTTGTTAACAATATTGCATGTTGATATACAGTTAGTGTTTATTGATGACAGTGTCGTCTTAGTCTTGGGAAAAAAAGGTCAGTAAATATGAACACTAGTGAAAATGCTTGACACACATGATTTGTGTGTGCTCACATCTCAGATGCTTTGTGGATGTTTGCTTTCCCTGCAATTACAGATTTTGCTAGTAAAGTTTGTAAAGATAATCATCAAAGCTTGGCATTCATAAGAAAGTTTTCTTGGAAGCGTGTCTGCCGCAGTGAAATATGGATATTCATAATGTCTCTCGCACTCTTTCCATCGGTTGATGGCGTTCTTGCTTTGCCTGGAGTTACACGCAGGACGATGTCTTCCAGTTGCATCATCCCGGCTACGCTTTGCTGCAGTTTTTACCCGCAGTGTTGGAGTGTTGCTCGCTCTTGCAATCTCCGCACGCCCCAAACGAACCTCCGAAGCAGTGAAATCCAGACAGGAGACGAGAAAGATCGCTTCTTATGAGACTCACCTGTTTGGGCAGGTGTGGCGTTTAGTGCTTCTGCGTCTGCTCTGAGCGTCTGTTTGAAAGCTAATGGCGTTAGGATGAAGCGCTCATCATCTCACACTAATGTGTCTTTACACAAACACTCCAGAAGGACGGAAGAGGAGGGGAACGAGCTCGTTAGTGAGGGCGAGACGGCCGTCACACCTGTCCAGACCGCAGGCGGATGAAGCTGCGTGAGACGAGTCAAGTGTCCCAAATGTGAAAAATATCCAGACCGTCGTCGTTTTGTTTCACACATTTTGTTTTGCTCTACATTTGTATCTGTGACCCTGCAGCACAGAAGCAGTCATCAGTAGCACAGGTATATTTGTAGCAATAGACAACAATACATTGTATGGGTCACAATTATACATTTCTCTTTTATTCCAAAAATCATTAGGATATTAAGTAAAGATCATGTTCCATGAAGATATTTAGTAAGTTTCCTACCGTAAATATATCAAAACTTCATTTTTTGATTAGTAATATGCATTGCTAAGAACTTCATTTGAACAACTTTAAAAGTGATTTTCCTCAATATTTAGATGTTTTTTGCACCCTCAGATTCCAGATTTTCAAAATAGTTGTATCTCAGACAAATATTGTCCTCCTAACAAACCACACATCAATGGAGAGATTATTTATTCAGCTTACTTATTGTACTACTAATAAATGGAGAGATTATTTATTCAGCATATATATATAATATATATATATATATATATATATAATATATATATATATATATATATCTATATGATATATTATAACTACAATTCCACAGATAGAAGCGCCGCATTATAGAACTTGGCTGTGTTAGTCATGAAGATATTATAACTCCTACTGCATCTTATGAAGATATAAATCTGAGTGAGAATTTGGTTTTTTTTTTTACTGTCTTGTTCACTGGTTATTTTTTTTTATTGCTGGTTTGGCTATTGTATTTTTATATGAAAAGATTTGGCTTTGAATACATAAGTTGATTAACTTTTTGATATAGAATTCTTGCAGGAAAACAGTGCACAATACACTAGTATTTCTGTACATCATTAATCGGTGATTAAAAAATTCAATCGTTTGCTCAACCTTTTGTTCATATAGAATTACTTTTAAAGGAAAAAAGTGCACAATACACTAGTTTTGTACATAATGCGATTAATCGTGATTAAAAAATTCAATCGTTGCCCAGCACTTTTGTTCTGCGCGATATAATAAATATACACAAAAACTTTTATTGTGGATGCGATTAATCGTGATTAATCGTTTGACAGCGCTATATATATATATATATTAAATGAATCTATTATTTAATTATTTTTATATTAGGTATATAGTATCCCTCAGTAAAAAATTCCCAAACAGAATAATTATAATTTTTTGCAACTCCAAGGTCAGATAATTTGATATAATTTTTAAAGGGTTAGTTCACCACAAAATGAAAATTAAATACAGAATTTACATTTTGGGGTGAATTAACCCTTTAATAAAAAAGGAGGCCATCTTTATTTATATTTAGATTTTTTTCTTCATATTTAGTAAATAGATTTTCTCTTCTTCATATTCATATTTTAATATATTTCTCATCATGAAGGTAGCGTAGTAGCTTGTCGTGTTCCCGTTGCTCATGTGTGTCGAGTCTGTTCTGTGTTTTGAGAGATTTTTGTTTGTTTTTTTGTGTTCATGTTGGTAGTGTGTTTGGTTTCTTGTTTCTCTCCTAGTTTTGCTACATAATGCTGGAAAAAGAACATTACTATAAGAAACAGGCATCTTCTGACGGAGCATTGAGCGGTGAGGAAGATCGCATGTGATTATTCTCTCGTCTTTCACTCGTCTAATTACACTTGAGTTCCTCCTCCGCTTCGCTCTCTCGCATGCTTTACTTTTTTCTCTCGCTTCGTCCTTGGTAGTTCAAGTTCAGTTCAGTCTGCTTTATTGTCATTTCACATGTACAGTACATACATACGAGAATCGAAATTGCGTTACTCTCAGTCTCCGGTGCATTACAGATAACATTAACATAAAGCCTAAAAAAAAATAATCTAGATCAAATATAAAATGTATTTGTACAAGTATACAATAAGGGAATTTATAAAAACAAAAAAGAAAAAAATAAAAAAAAAAACAAAAAAAGACCTATAAAAAGACAATATAAAATACAAGTTAAAAATAAGTTAAAAAAAGCAGCGCAAGGTAAATGACAGATATAGTGAATATCAAATGAAGTGAACAACAGTGCAGTTAAAAATTTTTAGTGCAAAAAAAGCACTTCATTAATATATCTTTCTAAAGTGCAAGTGGAAAATTGAGCAAGACATAACTGATGAGTGAACAGGTAGCCAGCGGTGATGTGAGGACAGACCTATGATGCCACAAGTGACTAGTTTTATATGCTATGGGGGAGTTCATAGTTCAGTGGTGACTGGGGATTTTAGCGGGGAGGGGATTAATCGTGAGGGAGTTCAGCTTCCTGACAGCAAAAATATATATATAAAAAAAAAAGCACGCCTGGTGGAAACACTGTCTCACAGTCTATGGTACAATGGCGACTCCGCAGTCTCCTTTCAAGTA
>NC_056607.1:24460897-24528397 GCF_018340385.1 Cyprinus carpio
TTAAGAAAAATATTTGTGTAAAATGTTATATAAGCATATTTTTTTTCCTTCAAGGGAAGCACTATTTCAGCTAGACATTTATTGTAATCAAATAGATGAGTATTTTATTAGATATTAAATCAAATTAAAATGATATAGAATAATCAATCTAATTTAATAAATAAAAAATGTTCCCAGTTTTTTTAATTAAAGCAAAGAATAGTCATATTTAAAGAGATATTCCACCCAAAATTAAATTTCTTTCCTCTGTTGAGCACAAAAGAAGATATTCTGAAGAATGTGGGTAACTGATCAGTTTTGGTTCCCGTTGACCTTCATTGTGTTTTTTGTCAATATAAAGGAAGTCAATGGGAAACGAAACTATTAGGTTACCAACAATATTCAGAATATCTTGTTTTAAATTCCACAGAAGAAAGAAAGTCATACAGGTTTATAAATACATGACAGTGAGTGAAAAAAAAGCATTTTTTTGGCTGGAATATCCCTTTAATGATGTGATTAGGAATCGTATCGTCTGAAACAGAGCACTGAAATCCGTCTGCGAGCTGCTGAAGGTCCTGCAGCAGAACTTTGTCTGATTGCAGGTTTTCTGCCGTCGGCTGCTGAGTTCAGTTCTTTTCCTCCCCTTCGCTCGACCCCAGCCCCCCCGCCCTCCGCTAAGCTTCACAAATGTGTTGAAGAGGCAGTTTAGACCCAGAGCTTCCCAACACCCCCAGCCCTCTCTCTCTCTCTCTCTCTCTCTCTCTCTCTCTCTCTCTCTTCATCTCTTCTTTCTCTCTCTCACAGAGTTTGGCTTTTCTGGTTGTTTCGAATTGACTGCAGATTATTATTATAAATGATAATAATAATAAATATCCTGAATGTTGTGATGATATTTGTGATACTGGCATTGCAAACACAATAGCATACAGAAGGCTTAAATAATATAAAGCTACAGGGCTTCGGCTCTTTGAACATGTTTAAAAAAAAAAGTATTTTGCCTGTTAAACTTTACATTTAAACTTTGCATCACTTACATTTATTTGTTTATCCTTTTTGAATCAGAATAAATTTGGGCTATTAAACTATTGCATGTGGACTTTTTTTATATTTATATTATTTATTTATTTACCCTTTTTAAAGCAGAATCACTCAGATTAAATCTGATAGGTTTTGCATTCTGTGACATTTATAATTTAGTTTGGATAGAAAATAGAAATTAGATTCCTGTTGATTGCGTGTGTGTGTGATTGATTTCTGTAGTGACTGACAGGTGTGTGTGTGTGTGTGTGTGTGTGTGTGTGTGTGTGTGTGTGTGTGTGTGTGTGTGTGTGTGTGTATGAGTGATGGAGCTGAAGCTGATTTGATCCTGGAACTTTCTCTCTGTCTCTGCTGTCTTTGGGTCAGTGAGGAAGAATCCCCCATTACCACGGCAACAGCACCCTCCTCCTCACACACACACACACACACACACACACACACACACACACACACACACACACACAGTCAGAGGACGGCGTAAGTCCTTTATCAGAGGTAATGTGTTTTGTGCGTCCAGCAGCGGGTGTCCTCTCGTCTGGTCTCAGATGAATATTAAACAGACTGTGTGTGTCATTATATTAACCTGAGTGTCCTCTGAGGAACTTCAGCTTGTGATACCAGTCAGCAGACTCCCTTCATCAGCCACACACACACACACACTCACACTCTCACGCACACACACACACACTCACACTCTCACGCACACACACACACACACACACACACTCTCACGCACACACTCACTCACTCACACACACACACAAATGATGCCATCGAGTCATGAGCTTAATGAAGCACATTAAACACAATTATCAGATACACACAGATACTCAAAGCTCTTTACTACAAACCACTAAATTAGAAGTTTAGTTTAACTTGAGGAAATTATGACAGAACTATATTACCATTGCAATAATAAAATAATGTATAATAAAAATACTTCCTATAGTGATAATAATAATACAATTTAAATGATTAATAATAATAATGATGACAATTAAAATGGAATCCAGAAAAATATAAAAAGGGAAAAACTGAATTTGGAAAAAGGTAAAGCTAATTTTATGGAGCAGCACAACATTAAATACTGCAACTCGTGTATCTTTTTAAAACTTTTTTCTTTTCTGAATGAAATCTTCAGTGACAGTGTGAACTATAATGATGCATCCAATCACAGCAGGGCGTCCTCCATGAGCACACGTGATTGGTGGACACAGTGATGGATGGGGGAGGGGAAACACAAGCCCCGCCCACTCACATTCACTCTGATGAGACACTGTGTGTGTGTGTGTGTGTGTGTGTGTGTGTGTGTGTGTGTGTGTGTAGACTCGTGTAGCTTCCCCTGCTGCTGATGTTGTGGTGTTCTTCCTTTGATGTGACTCTGTTCACAGTGTAAGGATTCATGACGGGGTCAGAGGAGCCACTATTTGTCTACATTCACTGACTGTCTGTCTGTCTTTGTGTTTGTTTTTCTGTTTGTCAGTCTCATCACTGACAGGACTTTAAATAAAGCTGACAGGAAAATAGAACTGATTTCATAAGGGGCCCAAATATTGCAGAAACTGCTGAAGTTTTATTATGACTAAAATTTAATTAAAACCATGCAGAAAAACTTAAATGGGGAAAATGGATTTTGGGGTGGAAAAATGATTTCATAAGGTCCAAAGGTTGAATAATCTGTTAACGTTTTATGAATTTCAGTTGGCTTTAAGACTTTTATTCATTAAATTTAATTAAAATGTAAAAAAAAAAAAATTGAAAAAAACCCCACCAAAGATTTAATATTTTGTTAAAGTTGCATGAGTTCAAATGATTTATTTTTTTATGACTTCCATTTAATTAAAGCAGAATCCAGAAAAATGTTACTAAAAAAATATGGAAAAAACAAAAATTCAGTTTTAATTACTAAAATGAAGTGCTGATTAATCGCCATCCAAAATAAAAGTTTGTGTTTACATAATATATGTGTCTACTGTTTATATTTATTATGTAACTATAAATACACACATGCATGTATATATTTAAGAAAAAGTTATATTTGTATATTATATCAATTAATATAAATATATACATGTAAATATTTTCAAAATATATATTGTATGACTGTATTTATATATACAAAAATATACACAGTACACATACATTATGTAAACAAAAACTTTATTTTGGATGCAATGAATCACGATTAATCATTTGACAGCAGTACTAAAATGTAATTAAAATGGAATCTAGAAAAAAAATATATAATAATTGAGAAAAAAAATGGAATTTCGGGTGAAAATAAAACTGATTTCAGGTTGAATAAATTACTATATTTGTGTCTGTCTCAGGAGGATTCTCTCTAAATCAACTTCCAGAACTGTGTCTTAAACCCACACACACACACACACACACGGGTCAGGGTGGTTAACTAGTCACTAAGTTTATTTATTTTTTAATTACTTGAATAATGAAGCCAAATTATACAGGGCTTCCATCGATTTGTTCCACCGATTGTTGTTCAGACAAACCACTGACTAGGTGATTTCTAACTGTTTTGCATTTGCACAGAATGCATTGGGTTTCTGATGCAGTTTTATTTTTGCACGCTGTGAAGTTCACATCTGATTCAGGATCAGATGAACCGCTGATTCTCACTGAGCTCAGGAATGTGCAGAATCACGCTCTCCGTATCCCATGATGCCGCTGAGGGACAATGACGACCCTTCATCACACCTCACAGCATCAAATGCCTCAATGAGTGCCATTGTAGAACCGCGAGTGTGTGTGTGAGTGTGTGTGTGTGTGTGTGTGTGTGTGTGTGAGTGAGCGTGTGTGTGCGTGTGTGTGTGCGTGTGATCTCATCAGGGTTTCTCTTCTATCACCGTCTTCCTCTTTCGTTCTCTATCATGTTTTGCTGATGAGTTTTCTGATTATGAATGACGTATGAAAACACTGATGATCACTAATGAGTGAATATTGCTGAAGATCTTATCAGTGCTGGACAGTATATCAGATATGAACTACTGTAGATAGTGAAGTTTGTAGACCAACTTTATGGTTTGCTTCAGAAAACCTAATCTGAAAGTTTTTAATAGTTTAAGAATCTGTAGGTTTTAAGAATTTAAGATTGAAATTTTAAAAGCTTGTTGTTTAAAGGTTTTCAGTTTGAAGTAGATTTTAGTAGTGTCTAAAAAAAAAATATCAGCTCAATTGAATTCATTAAACTTTTATGAATTTATTCAGTCTTTGGGCCCTTTGAAATCAAATATATTTTTATTTCTGGATTTTTAAAAATCAAATGTTATGTTAAATGTTATAAAATTATCAACTCAATTGAATTGATAGAATTTGAACAATTTATTAATTCTTTGAGCCCACTGAAATCAGTTTGTTTATTTTCTATCTTTGTAAATATATATATATATATATTTAAATGTTAACTGGTTTGCATTTTAATTCAATTTTAGTCATAAAAAATAACATCAACTCAACTGAATTCATAAAACTTTAACAATTTATTCAATCCTTGGGTTCTATAAAAGTAGTTGTATTTTTCCCCAATTTAAATTGTTCTGGATTCTGTTCTTGATTCCATTTTAATTCAATTTATTTAATTTTACTTCTAGATGGTTGCTAGGAGGTTGCTGTGCGGTGGGCTTCTTGGCAGTTGCTAGGGTGTTTTAGTGAAAAAATATATAGGTGAATATTGCTGCTTATTATCATTGGTGCATACAAATGAAAATGATTAAAATATTAAAAACATGGAAAACGTTTTTTTTTTTTTTACTAGATTGTAACTTTACATTTTAACATTTAGAATCTAATTGGCTACAAAGTCATTTATACATATATACTTAGATACATATTGATTATCATTGAATCAATTGTAAAATAAGATTATTTTAAAGCTACAGTATAAGCCCTAAACAGCTGTAATCTGTTTTTATGAGACGTTTGCTGAACTCTAATGGCATTAGTATGAGGTGACGACAGTGTTTGATTCAGTATGTGATTGTCGTTCACTGCGGTTTGATTCCTCGCGATCCGGTTTTCCTCTCCGAGCGACGGATCGCTGTCTGCTCGCCCCTCATCGGCTGGTAATCCCCTGGACCGCGGCCCAATCCACACTTCCTTCTCAGCGCTTCTCCTTCCTCTTATTGGCTCTTCAGCAGCCTATCAGCCTGCAGCGAGGCTCAGATGCAGAGAAGGTGTTGTAGAGCATTAAGCTCCCAACCGCCACGACCACAGAGGAAGTGTGAAACAGGAAGTCGTGGGTTCAAAGTTATCACTTTCACTAGTCCAGTTTTTTGTTTTTTTTTCAGAGTAAAGTGGCAGGTTCCTTTCACACGTGGCAGGAGATATCAAAACTCTTGCTTTCACTTGCTGTTTCTCCTTCTCGAGCTCATGTGAAGCTCTGTTCCATGATTAAACGAGTTCCGTCCTGACCGGATTCTAGATTCCCAGTGTCCCACAGTCTAATACGTGTTTGTTTTGTAGATCTGCGTGGCTTGGCAGCGGTTCCTCGTGGCATGACGACCACTAACAAAGGAAACAAGGCCTTGAAGGTGAGCGCAGTCTGTCTTTAAAGGGATAGTCCTCCCAGAAATGAAAATAATGTCATTATTCACTTGTTCCAAACCTGTATGGCTGACTTTCTTCTACAGAACACGAAAAACAATGTTTTGAAGAATGTTGGTAATCAGACAGTTTCGGTTGCCATTGATCTTCAATATATTGACAGAACATACAATTGAATTTAATGGGAACTGATGATGACATGAGGTTTAGTAAATAATGACAAAATTTCATTTTTGGGTGGACTACATCCATGTTATTAATGATCATCATTTACTCACCGTCATTCCAAAACTGTATGAACACAAAAGGTATTTTGAAAAATGTTGGTTCCCATTCACATCCACAGTATTTTTTGTCCATATAATGGAAGTCAATGGGAACCGAAACGGTTTGATTAACAGCATTCTTTAAAATATTTAGAAGACATATAGAAGAAGATAAAAGAAGATATTTTGAAGAATGTTGGTAATCAAACAATTTTGGTTCTTATTAACTTCCATTAAATGGATAAAAAAGTGTAGTGGACGTCTATGGGAACCAAAACTGTTTGGTGAGATGATGACACAAGTGTGAGTAAATAATGACAGAATTTTCATTTATGAGTGGACTACTTTCATTTGCTCACCATTGTGTCGTTTCAAACCTGTGACGCTATTTTAAAGAATGTTGGCAACTAAACAGTTTTGGTTCCCATTGACTTCCATTGTATTTTTTGTCCATTTAGAAGAACACAAAAGTAGATATTTTGAATAATGTTGGTAACGAACAATTTCGGCTCCCATTTACTTCTATTATATGGACAGAAAATACAATGGAAGCCAATGGGAACCAAAATTGCTTTATGACATGAGGGTGAGTAAATAATGACAGAATGACAGAATTTCATTTTTGGGTGGACTACTACAGTGTTATTAAAGATCATCATTTATTCATCATTTTATCTTCCCAAACCTGTGTGATAATAGTTTGAAGAATGTTGGGAACCAAACAGTTGATGGTCCCTACTGACTTCCATTGTATTTTTTTTGTCCATATAATGAAAAATGGTTCCCAACATTTTTCAAAATATTGAGAAAATTTTTTAAAGAATATAGAAGATATTTTTTTTATATAGGCAATGGAAACCAAAAACTGTATAGTTCCCAACTAAATATTTAGAAGACAAATAGAAGAACAAAAGAAGTTGTTTTTTGGAAGACATTTAGAAGAACACAAATTATATTTTGAAGAATGTTGGTAACCAAACAGCTGATGGTCCCCATCGACTACCATTGTATTTTTGTCAAAATAATGGAAGCCAATGGGAACCAAAACAGTTTGGTTATCTACATACTTTAACATATTTAGAAGAACACAAAAGAAGACCTTTTGAAGAATGTTGGTAACCCAGACAGTTTTGGTCCCCATCGACTTCCATTGTATTTTCTGTCCTTATAATGGAAACCAACGGGAACCAAAACTGTTTGGTTCCCAACATTCTTCAAAATATCTTTTTGTGTTCTTCTAAATAAGCTGGATGTTAACTAACGCTCTCCTGGACTCTCAGGTGAAGAGGGAGCCCGGCGAGAACGGGACGAGCCTGACGGACGATGAGCTGGTGTCCATGTCGGTCCGCGAGCTCAACCAGCACCTGCGCGGCCTGACCAAAGAAGAGATCCTTCAGCTGAAGCAGCGCCGGCGGACGCTGAAGAACCGGGGCTATGCTGCCAGCTGCCGCGTCAAGCGAGTCACGCAGAAGGAGGAGCTTGAGAGGCAGAAGGCGGAGCTTCAGCAGGAAGTGGAGAAGCTGGCTTCGGAGAACGCCAGCATGAAAGTGGAGCTGGACGCACTGCGCTCCAAATACGAGGCTCTGCAGAGCTTCGCCAGAACTGTGGCCCGAGGGCCCGTGGCCCCGGTTTGTAACCCCCGCGGGCCCTTGTCCTCCGTCATCGGGCCCCTCATTCCCGGGAAGGTGGGAGCCACCAGTGTTATCACGATAGTTAAATCGAAAACCGACGCGAGGTCTTAGTAGCGCACAGAGAGCAAGGGTTGGTCAGTGCATGAGGGTTTAGGTGCGGGACGCTCTGTTTCACAGCAGACTGATGGAAAACCCCTTCGGTACTCTCTAATGTGGGCTTTTTCTGGGTTACAAAAGAAGGAAAGCACATCTAGGACGGGCAATTCACTTGGGCTTCCAAAACCATCTCCAAATTGAGAACTCGAATCTAAAACCATGCAGCCAAATTTTCCTGGTGGATGTGTGTTGTATTGCTGTGAGATTTGTAATTTTGTACCAATATTGGCGACTTTGTATCGTGCGTTTCACATGGGGTCCAAGTGTTTTCTTTGTCATTGTAATATTGTACTTTTTATACAGCGTTTGTGTTGATTTTCTCTTCGTATGTGCTGTTGCGCCATTTTTCCGTCCTTTGGTTTTACAGACTGCAGGCACAAAACACTTTAAACCGTTCAGACTTCCAAACTCTTCCGCCGTCTGAAGGAAAAGCTTTCCGAGTATCAGCCAATGAGAAGCTCCCTTTACCTGAGCCTCATTATGCACTGACCAATCGCTGACGGGCAGGAGGAGAGGAGGCGGAGTCAAATCAGCTGATGTTGTTCATATGGTAGCTATCAGAATATCTGCCACCAGTTTATGTGCTCCGGTTGTCCGTTTCAGGACAGGATATCGTTTTTATTGGCAAGGCAATAACATGTTTATGTTATGCGACGTATTGTGTTGTTTATTTAATGCTGTGTGACCTTCACGCTGAAGGTTATCATGTCTATCGTTGTCTGTAAATCCAGAGAGATTTTTCTTTTTGTGTTCTGTGCCAGACTAAAAACAAGAAAGATAAAAAAAACCCAAGTTTCTGTTTCTGAAGGCTGGACCGTTGAGTGACATAAACTGGTGAATCTCACAAGCTTTACCATAACTTTGTTGCTGTGACATTGCGTAACATATTCTAAGAATCTTTGTCTATATGGTGGAGTCTTGAATTTTATATATATATATATAAAAAAAAGACAGAGTATCTTGCGTTATTTATAAAACATTTAAAAAAGAAATATAAAGTTGTTTGATAGCTCTCTTTTTTGCAATTGTACCAAAAGTGGCTTAACTATTGAAGTCAATAGCTTTTTCTAGTGGCTAGGCGCGTCAAACTGTGGACTAGCGCGTGTGGTGTGATTTGTACTGGTGAGGTGGCGGTGTTGTTTACGACGTGGATGTGATGCTCTTATCTTCTGATTTCAGTCGAATGCGTGTGATGAGCGCCGCTTACCCAGAATCCCCTCTGAGTGTTTGTGCGCTCCATGTTTAAGTGGACGGGACACGACGCGAGCGCAGGGATCTCCGGGACGCGGCCGCATCGCCTGCGTTTGAGTCCTTTTATGTGACGTGTGATTTTTATATATTTTTTGGCGTAAAACGTTTCTATGGTATATTATATTTGTTGGTGTTTTTTCTTCTTTTTCTGTTTTTTTCTTTCTTTAAATGCCAGGGAAGTGACTCCGTCTGCACTGGTTTAAACCAGCGATGTGCTTCACGCTGGGACGCTGCTCAAAATAATACGTTTCACAACTTTTAAAACTAAAAAACGCTGTCCGAAAATATTTCAGGACGCTATCTGCGCTATTCTTTTTCTCTCTTTTTTTTGGCCAAATTGTTTGTCCATTAATAAAAGAAGTGAAACTCAGAGCGGTTGTAATGCTGCGCTCACATCTCTGTAGAATTACTGTAATTATTAGACTGATACAGTTTGTAGATTCTGTCCGTCCTTGCACTCTGAAATTGTTTGTGTTGCAATGCATAAAGCTAAAAAAATATGTGGTGCCTCGCACATCCAAATCAATCAATCAGTCAGTTTTTCTAGTTAAATTACAGAAACACATGAACACGTTTTGCATGGTCAGAAATTTTAATGAGCAACGTTTCAGTCAATTGATCTCCCTTAGGCTTACAAACCATATAAAAGTGTGAGAACATCACTTAAATTGAGTGCAATCAGCTGTTAGTAATAAATCGCCTTGCCTCCGATTAAATTAAACACATTTACATTTTTTTTTTTATTTATTACTAACAGCTGATTGTACTCAATTTAAATGATGTGCTGCCTGAGAAAGGTTGATTTGCCAAAATGTTGCTCATTAAAATTTCTATGATTATGCAAACTTGAGTAGTGTGCAGGATTTATGCTTTTTAATTTATAATGCATGTAATGCTAAAACGAATCTATGTGTTGCTTTCTTGTTGTTCTAAAGGGGTGGAAAGTTTCCTGTAAATTTTCAAAAACTTTCCAAAAACTCCCGGAAGGTTTCCAAAAATTCTGGAAGTTTTTGCAACCGTGAAAAGCTCCATCAGAGCATTGATTTTTAGCTCTGTGTGCTCTTAAAGAAAGCTGAAGCGTTTATAAAATGCATCGTATGCACACGACTAGAATCTGAATGACATTTTGCCTGTTTTGACGTCACAAAATCTTTTGTAAAGATGTGATGTTTGTCACTCAGAAGCTGATATTTGCAGTAATATTTGCGATATGGTGTGAGCGCATCATTAATGCTCTGACAAAATGATTTATTACAGCACAAGCTTCTTTATCGTTCAGTCTAATCTTGTGACAATCCGCACTGATCTGGCATTTTAAGAACGGATTCGTTGTAGGTATATTTGTGCGACAGGGTTTTATTATTTTTATTCTCGATGTAAATCAACAGAAGTATCTTCCTCTGACGGCTAATCTGTGAAATCGTTTCGTAACCAAGTCTTCGGCATTGCTTTCGTAACCAATGGTAGCGTTTCTCTCGGCTGTGAGGTTTTGTGGTGTTTCTATAGGTGATGAAGACTATAGCTTCCTCGCAGACGATGACGTGTCGGTGTGTCAGGTAGCACTACTGCCCAATAATGAGGCTCCTGATCATGTGATGAACTTCTCTTCCACGAGGAGCGGCTCGTTCACGTTTGTTGTCGTCGTGGTGACTTGGTGTTAAAAGTGAACTATATGCAAATCAGCTGGCGGTAGGGAGGGGTCACGACCTCTCGGTAGGAATCTAGTTTTCTGTCCTTGAGTAATCGCAGCGATCGATGATGAGCGCTAGGTTTGCTCTGAACCCGAGCGTTTAGAAACAGTGGCACGTCCCACGAGGCTGACACACGGCAAAAAATCATTCTCTTAGAATTACAAATATTAAATTAAATACTTAAATACTTAATTTAGATGACCTGATTTTTATATGTCAGAAAATAATGCTTAAAATTTTAAGTGAGCTTATAATTAAGACAAGGATGATTAGTAGCCTTACTTAATTCAAAGAAAAAACGAGTTCATTTTTCATTCACTATTGGCAGATATTTTTTCTTGTTTTAAGCATAAACTCTCTTAAGATTTTAAGTCTCATTTAAAAAAAAAAAAGTGTCAAAATTAAGAGAGTTTGACCTTATTCTTTCTTTCTTGTTTTAAGCATAAACTCACTTAATTTTGAAGCAGTTTTTAGAAAATTGGGCTTCGAATCTTATGTGAGTTCATGAGGTCAAACTCTTAATTTTGACACCTTTTTATATATATATATATATATATATATATATATATAAAATGAGACTTAAAATCTTAAGTGAGTTTATAACTAAAACGAACAATTAGAAAAATCAACTTCTTGTTTTAAGCATAAAATCACTTCATTTTGATAAATTTTTTTAGAAAATCAGATACAGTTTTAGAAAACTGTATCTGATTTTCTAAAAAAATGTATCAAAATGAAGTGATTTTATGCTTGCAACAAGAAGAAATAAGCATAAACTCACTTTATCGTATGTACTTTTCAGAAAATAAGACTAAAGTGAACTTCAGTGAGTTTGTTTAAAACAAGGACACGTGTGTCAGTGGGGTTAGAAAAATAAACTTAATTCAAAAACAAATTTTTTTTTGGTTTATGCATAAAATCATTTAATTTTGATGTGGTTTTCAGAAAACAGGACTCCAAATCTTAAGTGAGTTCATGCTTAAAACAAGAAAATATAAGTTCAAACTCTCTTAATTTATATATATATATATATATATATAATTTATTTATTTTTTTAAATAAAATGAGACAAAATCTTTAGTGAGTGTAGCCTATGTTTAAAACAAGACAAAAATCATCCATTGGGGTCTGAAAAATTATCTTGTTTTTTCTATGAATAAGGTTTTTTTTCTGACTCAGCTAATTGCTACTTTTTTTGAAAATAAGATTTAACATTTGTATTGATTTCATAGTTAAGAACAAGAAACAAATCTGCCAGTGGAGTCAGAAAAATCTTGTTTTGATTGAATGTTTATTTCTGTTTTAATCAAACTCACTCCTTCTTTTATCATAATTTTTAAAACTTAATATCTGAATTCATTTTAGTACACTCTAAAAAATACAGGTGCTTAAAAGCTTCTTCACAGCGATGCTATAGAAGAACCGTTTCTGGTTCCACAAAGAAGCATCTCTTTCTTACCTTTTTATAATCTGCAGAACCTTCATTCGTCACAAAGAAGCTTTTGTGAAACTTCAAGGTTCTTCAGATGTTAAAGGATCTTTATGGAAAAAGCCTGAGTTTCTTTGAATCCTTGGCTTTGTCCTAGTTCTCCAGCAAACTCTCAGACTCCACACTATCTTGACTTTTATTCGTTCTTGTGTTTCTGCTCGTTCTCTCTGCCGGGCCTCGTGGGATGTGCATTAAGACGTCTGATTTCAGGTTGAAGAAAGACGAGTCTGGGATCTTCTTCAGAGCTGATCTCTGGTGGTGTTTCAGTCATTAGCTCTTCATCTGCTGCTAAACGTGACTTTTCCTCGACTCTGATCAATAAAACCAGGAAAGAGCCCTGTTTTTGTTCTCTAAAGATGAAATAACATGATTTTAGACTCAATTCAGCTTCTTAATATTCTCAAATCAAGCTTTTTTTCTCCCCTTTTGCGACTCAAAAGCTCTCGGTCAGAAGTGTCAAGCTATAAATTGCTGTGGATTATTTTGTCTAAAAAAAGAAAATGATTTGTTCTGTTGTTTTTCTGTATGGGGTGTATTAAATTAAGATATAGTTCTTCGTATGGGAAATATAGATACCGTGAAAGTCCATTTAATTGTAAGTATTTATCAACTAAGTTATTGTACTTTGTAGATAAGTAATATAATGTATTGGTATATAACGATGAACTTAACTGTATCAGTCAGTCTGGGGCGTCTTTAATTTATTGATGTATATACTGTATGTTTGTTGATATACAGCTTACTTTATTTTGTATATGACTAATAAATACATTTTGAAAAACAGCTGGTTTGAAGGGTTTCTGTGTGTGGCATTAATGACCTCATTTAAATATTCCTGAATTGAAGGCTTTTTTTAGGTGTGCTGTGAATAGCATTGCCATATTTTATTTTATTTTATTTTTTTCATGGACCCTGAGCGAGCGAGAGACAGAAGGAAAGAAAGAAAGGAAGGTAGCAGCTGACCTAGTTTGAAGCAGCTCTCGGCGGCGTATTTTTGGCCTGACATTAGTGAAACACGCCGGAGTCATGAGGGACGTCTCTGACCCTCGTCTTCATCTTCATCTTCATCAGCGTCTGCTCTCTTCAGTGTGCAATCAGTGTGGCTTTCCTGATGTCTTCAGTTCCTCCAACAATACTGTTGTGCACAAAACTAACATTATATATTCAAATATTCATTTACAGTTATTGCAATTTCAATATTTATCAAAATAATTATTTCTTTTATAGACATTTCCATATATATATATCTATATATATATATATATATATATATATATATATATATATATATATATATATATATATATATATATATATATATACATACATAAAAATAAATAATTATAAAATTATAGATAAATGAATATATAGAATTATAGAAAATGTTTTTCCAAATAAAAATGATTGTAGGACTCATGTTATTTACAATAATCATATTTCTGACTGATTTTAAATCAAGCATTATAATAGCATCTGAATCTTGACTGCTGATTGGTTAGTTTTAGATTATTTAATTATTATTTATTTAGTTTAAAGGAGCCATGTGTAATGTCTGGCAAAAAAATCAAGTCATACTCCACATTCCATACCAGATGGGGGCAGTATGCCTCAATAAAGTGAATTGGTCTACTCTAGAGTAACAAACGAGAAACGGCATAGTCTCTATGCTCCGCCCCTACCTTCACAACAACCCTAGAGCCATAGCAGAAGCCTAAAGAGGACGTTTTGCCTCCAGAGGAACGTTGGGTGATGTCAAGTGATCTTGAAACATGACATCTTCAAGCTACTCCCCTTCACCTTTACCAGTGAATATGTTCATATTCGTTTTGTTCATATTACATTTTGAGTTGTATATACACAACAGCATTCTGTCAACATCATTGGTCAACATCAGACAGCTGATGTTGACCAAGCTAGCACCAACCAACGTAACCAGAGCTGCCAACTCTCAAGCATTCACCGTGAGACACACGCAATCGACTCTTTTCACACGCTTTCAAAAACTTGACCGCTCTGAATATAGAGTGAGTGCGCGCGCGGCCGGGGCGCTCTCTCTCTCTCTCTCTCTCTCTCGGGTTCATTATCATCGAAGACATTTCAAGCTTCTTAGGTAATGTTACATTTTAGCATCAGCTTGGTAGAGACGGGCTTTGGTAGATAACAGGTGAAAACCGGATCGGATCTGTGGGTAAGTTATAGCTAGCTAATTATCACACGCAGCTACGGTTAGCCATCGCTAACATTAGCACGTTTATCGAACAGCCTTTGATACATTTCTATGTTATAACTTCCCGAAAAAAATACGAAAACATATAAAACAAACTTCTAGCGAAATACTAACAGCATCTTACTTACCAATCCAAAATAAATGTTGCAAGTTCGGAGTCGAACCTCATTTCTTTCAAGTCCATCAGTTGTCTCCAGCGATGGAAAGCAGTGCCGATGTTTACTCTGTTTCGGCTCCTTTTCTTAGCGGGTGGTGGTGGTAGGTGTCTCTTGCCAAGGGCTTCAGCCATCCTTCTGCTCTCTTCCCTGAACTGAAATGAAGTAGTGGGCTGTACTTTCCACACGATTGACATCAGCTTCAAGTACGCCCACAAGCCGTGCGAGTTATTCGTGTATTGCAGGTTGGCTGGTGGGTATATTGCCCGCATACCGCCTCCCATGGCCGAAACTGGTATTACGACACCTGTCGGGCCGTGGCTAGTAATGCTAATGCTAATTAAGGTTGATATCTCTGCAGCACTATAACTTGACATTTTTTTAATGACATCATCGCCCTTATTTCTTCTCATTCTTTTGATGCGTGTAGGTCATTTTTTGGATATTTTTACCTCAATTTTTACACATGGCACCTTTAAGCTGTGAATAATTTGACATTATGTATTTGAAACATGTTTTCAGAAAATGTTCTTTTTTTGTAATATTTCTGAACTCACTTTGGTACTAGTAAGTTTATTTTTTTATTTTATGGCTAATAAAGATGTGATATATATATATATATATATATATATATATATATAATGGTTTATGTATGCTGCTTTTTAATAAATCTTCAATCTAAGGAAAATATATCAATTTTTTTTTATATTTCTGAACTCAGTTTAGTACTTATACTTCCATATAAATTTCTATTTTTTAATTAATCTGAATTAAATCTTTAGAAGAATGAAGTATTTTCTTCTGATTGTTTGTGAAAAGACAGAATTAAATGAGATTCTGAGATCACAATTTTATCAAATGTCTTTACAGAGTTTGCTCATTTCGTACACCCTGAGTACACACTGATATACACACTGATGTTAACACACTGTTATATCAATAATAAGTGCTGCTGATGATTATAATAATCAGTGATTATCAGAGCTGCGCGCATGTGATCTTGTAATACCGTCATCATCCGCTCATCCGGGTCTCTAGGGGGCGCTAGAGAGACTTGCCCGCTAACATCAGCGCTTGAACGGCGCGCGTCAGGACGTTCAGTAAAACGTGGACTGGATAAGAATCTGCGGAGTGAGATTAAAATAAATTTCCCTTACTGACAAGCTAAACAGAGGTATGTGATAGAATAATATCTGAATATTTATTACGATATTGAAGTTATACGTTGAAGTGTTGTTTGAATTTTAAACAGAGCTGCTGCTTTGCTGAGTCCGGATTCAAATACTGAGCGGAAGCGGAAGCGCTCGAGTGTAAACAGACTCTGTAGCTGAACTTTAAAGAGACTCAAGCCTCTTTTTATTTGTGATCTACTGTCTCAGTCTAAATTACACTCACACTGGGGTTTGAGGAAGACAAACTAACTACAATAGAATAATAATAACAACAGTGACAGTAATAGTGATATATTGTAGAACAGTTTCACTGTAAAATAAATGAAAATGAATATTTCATAGGTATATTGTTATTGTTTTACACTACAGCAGGGACATCACAACACTTCTTTCCTAATTTCTACACTTGAGAGAGATGTTTAGAGTCTGGAGTGTGTTTAAACCTGTAGCTGTCAGTAATTGATGCTGCACTTGAAGCTTTTATTCTGAAGGAAACTCCAGCTTCAGTGAAAACAGGCTTACAAAAACCCCCTCACTACAAATCTAGAGAAACGCTGTGAAGATAAAGCAGAACTGCTGTCTGTTGTGTTCCCAAACGCGCTCTAAACTCACAGCAGGTGAAATAAAGGAGCTGACTGCATTCATTCAGTGTGAAGCAAGCCCATCTGAACCGTCTGAACCTGAATATTTTAAGCCAGAAGAAGTGTTTTATGATTGTGTGAAGCATCGTAAGTGATTAAACTCTGGGCTGTTCTTTATGTGTTCTGGGCTGCAGTCGTCTGCGCAGACGCAGAAGGATCAGGAGACGGCTCTGACGGAGGAAGAGCGCAGACAACAGCAGGAACTACTGCAGGTGAGCAACAAACTGGCAACACAAGGTCATGGGTTCGATTCTGAGAGGAACTGATAACATGTATACCTTGAATACAGTGAGAGTGACTTTCGATAAAAGCGTCTGCTGGATGCATGCATGTAAATGAGTGTAAATCACTGTAGACAAAGCATCAACAACTTTTGTGATCCTCAAGTAACATTTGTAGAGATTGTTTCATAGCTGTGAAAACTGATTTCTGCCATGGGGTAAAAAAAAGATCTCTGACTTTTTATATCACAATTATGACACAATTATCAAATTTTTCTATTATTATTATTATTATTATTTTTTTTTGCAATTCTGTATTTGTATCTTGCCATTCGAAATTAATACCACAAAATTAAAATAAAAAATTTTAGTTGTGAGATATAAGCTCATTATTATAAGATATATACTCAGAATTTGCTAAATATATAGTCAGAATTGAGAGATGTAAACTTAAGAATTATGAGACATGAACTCTGAATTATGAGACACGAACTCTGAATTATGAGATATAAACTCTGAATTATGAGAAATGAACTCTGAATTATGAGACATGAACTCTGAATTATGAGAAATGAACTCTGAATTATGAGACATGAACTCTGAATTATGAGAAATGAACTCTGAATTATGAGACATGAACTCTGAATTATGAGAAATGAACTCTGAATAATGAAACATGAACTCTGAATTATGAGACATGAACTGAATTATGAGGCAAACTCTGAAGTATGAGATATAAACTCTGATTTTGCAAAATATAAAGTCAAAATTGAGAGATGTAAACTTAAGAATTATGAGACAAACTGACTTATGAGAAATTAACTCTGAATTATGAGATATAAACTGATTTAGCAAAATTTAAAGTCAGAATTGAGAGATGTAAACTTAGAATTATGAGACGAACTCTGAATTACGAGAGATAAACTCAGACTTATGAGAAATTAACTCTGAATTATGAGACATGAACTCTGAATTATGAGACATGAACTCTGAATTATGAAAGATAAACTGAATTATGAGATATGAACTCTGAATTGAGACATGAACTCTGAATTATGAGATATGAACTCTGAATTATGAGATATGAACTATGAATTATGAGATATGAACTATGAATTGAGACATGAACTCTGAATTATGAGATATGAATTATGAGATATGAACTATGAATTATGAGATATGAACTCTGAATTATGAGATATGAACTATGAATTATGAGAGATAAACTGAATTATGAGATATGAACTCTGAATTATGAGACATGAACTCTGAATTATGAGAGATAAACTGAATTATGAGATATGAACTCTGAATTGAGACATGAACTCTGAATTATGAGATATGAACTCTGAATTATGAGATATGAACTATGAATTATGAGATATGAACTATGAATTGAGACATGAACTCTGAATTATGAGATATGAACTCTGAATTGAGACATGAACTCTGAATTATGAGATATGAACTCTGAATTATGAGATATGAACTATGAATTGAGACATGAACTCTGAATTATGAGACATGAACTCTGAATTATGAGATATGAACTGAATTATGAGATATAAACTGATTTAGCAAAATTTAAAGTCAGAATTGAGAGATGTAAACTTAGAATTATGAGACGAACTCTGAATTACGAGAGATAAACTCAGACTTATGAGAAATTAACTCTGAATTATGAGACATGAACTCTGAATTATGAGACATGAACTCTGAATTATGAAAGATTGAATAAGATGAATTATGAGATATGAACTCTGAATTATGAGACATGAACTCTGAATTATGAGATATGAACTCTGAATTATGAGATATGAACTCTGAATTATGAGATATGAACTATGAATTGAGACATGAACTCTGAATTATGAGATATGAACTATGAATTATGAGATATGAACTATGAATTATGAGATATGAACTCTGAATTATGAGATATGAACTATGAATTATGAGACATGAACTCTGAATTTGTGATATATAAATGCAGACTTAAGATATAAACTCTGATTTATGAGAAATTAACTCAGAATTATAAGATATAAACTCCGACTTATGAGATATGAACTCTGAATTGAGACATGAACTCTGAATTATGAGAGATAAACTGAATTATGAGATATGAACTCTGAATTGAGACATGAACTCTGAATTATGAGATACGAACTCTGAATTATGAGAGATGAACTCTGAATTATGAGATATGAACTCTGAATTATGAGACATGAACTCTGAATTATGAGATACAAACTCTGAATTATGAGAGAGAAACTCTGAATTATAAAATATAAGCTCCGATTTATGATATGAACTCTGAATTATAAGATATAAACTGATTTTTACAAAATATAAAGTCAGAATTGAGAGATGTAAACTTAGAATTATGAGACATGAACTCTGAATTATGAGAGATAAGCTCTTAATTATGAGAGATAAACTCCGACTTATAAGATATAAACTCTGACTTATGAGATATGAATTCTGAATTGAGACATGAACTCTGAATTATGAGACATGAACTCTGAATTGTGAGAGATAAACTCCGACTTATGAGATATGAACTCAGAATGATGAGATATTAACTCTGAATTATGTGACATGAACTCTGAATTATGAGATACAAACTCTGAATTATGAGATATAAACTCTGAATTATGAGATACAAACTCTGAATTATGAGATACAAACTCTGAATTATGAGATATAAACTGATTTTACAAAATATAAAGTCAGAATTGAGAGATGTAAACTTAGAATTATGAGACATAAACTCTGAATTATGAGAAATTAACGCTGATTTATGAGATATGAACTCTGAATTATGAGAGATAAACTTTGAATTATGAGATATAAACTGAATTATGAGACATGAACTGAATTGAGAAATTAATGTTGAATTATGAGATATAAACTGAATTATGAGATATATACTCAATTATGAGATATAATGTCTTGATTTTGTGACATAAACAGACTTTAGATATAAACTCAGAATTTTGAGAAATAAATTGAATTATGAGATATAAACTTAGTTATGAGATGTAAACTCTGAATTATGATATAAACTGAATTATGAGATATTAACTCTGAATTGCGAGATATAACTTAGAATTGCAAGATATAAATGCATAATTGTGAGGAAAAATTCTGAATTGTGAGAATTGTGTCACAATTACCTTTATTTTTTTATTCCGTGATCAAAACAAGCTTTCATACAAAGCAGCTTCACAGTAATAAAGAGCAGAGTAATAACTGTTAATGCTGTGAACTTCACCCCTTCATCAGAAGGGTAAGAACAGCTGATGTGATCTCTAAACGACTCGTTACACTGCTGTTTGACTACGGTTCTGTCCCGAGTCTCTCGCTGGCTGATGACAGACACCACAGATCAGACCTGAAATCACCCAAAGGATTATGGGAATGTTTCCTTTCATTTCTAGCTGCTGCGTGTTTCTCCTTCAGGTCCTGTAGCGGCTGTGTATTAATTACAGCCTGTGATGTATGCATGGAACAGCCTTTCATGAACAGCCAGTGTTCTTATATTAATGAGTGTCTGTGTGTGTTCACTGTAGGAAGTGACACAGAAAGTGAGGATAATTGTGTTTAATTCATGCGGTGCTGAACACACCTGTCTGTCTCGATTCTTGTCGTCTCATTGACCTTGTGTGTCTGCATGCTCTTATTTCATCCACACTCTCTCTCTTTTTTGTGTTTTTATTTGTGTTGTTTTGATTTGTATTTTTTTAGGTGTTTTGTTTTCATGGCAGGATTCTTTCTGTTGCCAAATGTATATATATTTGATGTTATAATTTGAATTCTATGGCGCTATTTTTTTTTTTTTTTTTTTTAAAGGCTCTTCTGCTCACCACGGCTGTGTTTATTTGATTAGAAATACAGTATAAATAATGAAATATTATTATAATTTAAAACAGCTGTTTTCTATGTGAATCTCTGTTAAAGTGTAATTTATTTCTGTGATGCGCAGCTGTATTTTCAGCATCATTACTCCAGTCTTCAGTGTCACATGATCTTCAGAAATCATTCTAATATGATGATTTGCTGCTCAAGAAACATTTCTGATTATTATCAGTGTTTAACACAGTTGTGCTGCCCAATATTTTTGTGGAAACGGTGATACATTTTATTTTTCAGGATTCACAGATGAATAGAAAGTTCAAAAGAACAGCATTTATTTAAATAGAAATCTTTTGTAACATAAATGTTGTTACTGTCACTTTTGATAAATTGAATGCATCCCTGAGGAATAAAAGTATTACATTTTCTTAAGTCTTAAAACTGTGTTCAACATTGATAATAATCAGAAATGTTTCTTGAGCAGCAAATCATCATATTAGAATGATTTCTGAAGATCATGTGACACTGAAGACTGGAGTAATGATGCTGAAAATACAGCTGCACATCACAGAAATAAATTACACTTTAACAGAGATTCACACAGAAAACAGCTGTTTTACATTCTAATAATAATTCACTATTTTTACTGTATTTTTGATAAATCGAATGCATCCTTGATGAACAGAAGAGACTTCATTCAGAAACATTCTAAATCTGAACACGTTACTGATACATCAGTTGTTGTGTTATGGTTGATGGATTGATATGTTTGTAATGCTGTCTCTCTCTCTCAGTCTTTAGCGGAGTGTGTCCTTCACGTGTCCAGGCGCAGGCTCACGTCTTTAGGGGTGAGTTACCTGTTTCTGTGTGCGTGTACTTCACGTGTCAGGTAGATATGTTTGTCATACACACACACACACACACTGTTCCTATCATCATGGGTTCACTCCATAGGCATAATGGTTTTTCTATCCCCTTCCGCTAAACCTGCAGGCATTGCTAGATTCTCAAAACACTTCATACTGCATGATTTATAAGCTTGTTTTCTCATTATCCCCACAAAGTCAGAACTGACTGGTATTACTAGACTTGTGGGGACAGTTGATCATATGCACAGTTACTTGCTGGTTTTAGAGAAGCCAGCTCAGTCATTTCCAGTCAGCTGGAGTGCCCTCACATCATCCAGGCACAATCTGAGGAAAGTTTTGTTTGTCTAAGAGCACCCTTCGTCCATGAGTTCAGTTTTATGAAAGACAGACGCCAGTGACTCCGGTAAATCATTCCTGTGAGAGTGATGAGAGAACGACGCGTGTGTCAGAATAGAGCTGTGCATTCAGTGATCCAGTAACACAAGTCTGTGCTGGGGAAAACAAGTCATGTGCTTATTAAATTACATCAAAACATTTCAGAATATTGAAAGCATTATTTAATTGTTATACTAACTTGTATTTAACTATATAGGTATTCAGATAATTCCTCGTTATATGCTGTTGTCTGGGCTGAGTTATTTCTTTCTTTAAATGACGAGTGACTTCCTGCACGTTTACTTTATACTTCAGTGCGATTAAGTACTAATATTTGTTATAATATTTATTTTATACTAAATCAAAAGAGTTGAGTGCTCCTCTGCTGCCATCTGCTGGTTATAACCCTGATTTCATTTTCATCTTAAAAACTCTTTATATTTTGCCAAGAGACACATTTTGGGACAATTCTTCATGTAGTCTTCATGAATGAAAAGTGAACCTTTAGTTGAGAAATAATAAAGGCTTTAAAATTGTATAAGATTTTAAAAATGTGTATGGGTATTGTTATCATATTCTACTGTCTGTAATGTTTTTATACAAAAAAAAACTTGACCTTTAGTTGCACAAATGAACAATTACATTAATGCATCGTACTGCAGTGTAAAAAACACTATATAAATAATGGTGACTTACACACTCACACACACACACACACACACTCAGACTGATACACACTCTCACGCACACTCTCGCTCACACACACACACACACTGATACACACACACACACACACACACACTCAGACTGAAACACACTCTCACTCACACACACACACACATACAGACACACACACACACACACACACACACACACACTCTCGCTTACTCACACACAGACACACACACACACATACACACACTGATACACACTCACACACACACTCTCGCTCACACACACACACACACACACACACACACTGATACACACACACACACACACACACACTCAGACTGAAACACACTCTCACTCACACACACACACACACACACACACACACACACACACACACACACACACACACAGTTAAGGTTAAGTTTTTTTATTATTTTTTGGAGTGATTAGTTTTTTTCATTTTTATAAATTTATTTGGGGGTGATTAGATAATTCGTAATTTTTTTTATTTCTATTAAATATTTTAAATATTTCCTTTGGTGATTTATTTATTTATTTATTTTTTTTTTTTTGGGGGGGGGATTTTTTTTATTAATTTTTATGATTTTGATTTTATTTTATTTTTTTCACCCTCCCCTGATTAGTTGTTGTACTATTGTTTGTGGGGTGGTTAGATATTTTTAGTTTTTGTGTTTTTTTGAAGTCAGGTTTTTAACAAATATTTTTTGGGCGTTTAGAAATTATTAGTGAGTTGAGTTTTTTTTTTTTTTGGTGATTAGCACATTCTTTTCTTTGTGTAACTGGTTTCAGGGGATTAAAGCTGTATTATTGTGGTGCAGTGTAAATGTTGTGGTATGTCAGTATACACTGGACGGATGTGAGATCTGAAGAGGGGATGTTAAAGCATCATTCATGAGTTTGGTCTGTTTCAGGATAATGAAGTGAAGGATCCCTCTCTGCTGCCACCAGAAACTCACAGAGTCAATCTGCAGAACACACTCGTGTCATCATCAGTCGATACATCACATCATCACACCACAGTCAGCAAGAACCGAGCCTTTCCCAAGCTTTCAGTCGAGTGCTTCACTGAAGTGCCTGAAACAGCACACGCTAGTGACACCTGCTGGTCAAACTCTGTAAATGCAACAAAACTTCTGCAAAAACAGGCATAAAAACACCTTTTACAACCCCAAGGCAAATACATTCTTCAAAGTATAATATATTAAATGGACTTTAAATATTAAAATACCATTGCATATGAAGTGTCTGTATATATGTGATTTAAATTTTTTTTATTAATTTGCAGGGCTTGTTTAGTTTGTTTTATGGAGAGCTTGTCTGAACAGTCAGTAAGAGACTATTAACTACTACTCATCCTGTTAATTACACAACATTAGAAATATCTTCAAACTGATTTCCCAAAGTTTTGAAGCTTCACATCAGGCTGATCTTAAAGCTGATTGGCTGTAATGTTCCATCAGCTGACAGGAAGACGTTTTCTCCGTCCAGTGAAGAGAAATGGAGTCCAGTGCCAAAGATCTGTCGAGTTTCAAAGATGAACTGCACTTTTATATTATTGTCTTTAAACATTTTGCCAGTTATTTAATCAAGTTTTATATGTTTTTCTTGACATCTCTGTACATCTTACGGCTTCAGCAGCGCTTTTCTTGCTGGTTTTGTCTTTGCACACTTGAATAAATTGTGAAAATTGTTGTAATTTGTCATTTAAAACTAGATTTCAATTGATAATACAAAATCATATTTTCAGAAACAATGTCAGAGGTCAATTCTGGGTTCATTTATACATGAATCTGTCAGTTATGAGGGAAAAAAATATGCAATATACTATACATGTAATTTTTTTTCTCTGAATTGCAAGAAAAAGTAATAACTGAGGGGGGGAAAAAAGCTCAAACTGTGGGATAAAAAATGAGTTTTAGTTTTTAATAGCTGAAAAAATCTTTCAAAATAAAAGTCAGAATTGTGAGAAGAATTGTGTGTGTGTGTGTGTCACTTTGATTGTCTCATATAAAACTTGTAATAAAACAGAAAAGGAATTTCATGTTTGTTTGTTTTTTATCAGAAATAAAAATTGGTTTTCCCAAGCAGGTTTGTGAACGCTGATGATTTTAATAATCTTAGATTTTTTTTTTAATCTATTATTTAAAAATGTTGAAAATGGGCTACTAGACAGAATCCTGTGTGTTGAAGATCTTTTCTTAAAAAAAAAAAAAAAAAAACCTGAAACGAATGACTTTTAATAGCATGTATGTTGCTGCATGGATTTTTTTGTAAAATTTTTTTATTTTAAGTTGTTTAATGGTTTGATATTCTTCTCATTTAAATAATCTAAATACAATCTGTAATGTTTCATTGACAATTTACAGACAGCTTGTGTTGATGTCTTTTGTGTTCCGGAATCACGAGGTCCTGAACCGAACCCGAAGAGCAAAGCAACAGTGATCCAGGAAATAAATAGTGAGCAGATGAGCTGGAGAGGTGCTGCGTGTCGAGTTTGTGACAGTATGACAACCACACGGCTGTCTCGCATCAGCTGCTCTGTTTCTCAGGTTTAAACACGGACAACACACGGGACGCACAACATTCACATCAAACCGCTTCCTCCTGGAGAAACGCATCACTTCCTGCTGTCTGTCGTCAGCTTCTCAGTACTGTACAGAGCTGAAACGACTCTGTCCCGACAGACACTTTCTGTGATATTTACACACATCCAAACACAAACAGCACAAAAACACGCCCAGGTCATATTTCACCCCAAAACCAACAGAAAATCAAAACTCCATTTTTATGACCATTAAAAAGGTTTGCCAAAAATATAAATTAATTTATGCATAAAAGCCAATTTATTTGCATAAATTATATATATATAACTTTAAATGTATCCAAAAAATAATTCAAGTTTTTTTTTTTGCATAAACTAATATTATATATATATATATATATATATATATATAATATATATATATATATATATATATATATATATGCAAAAAAAAATTATATAAAATATATATCTCCGTATGTGTGTGTGTATACTGTATATATAAACACACATACACACACACATATATATATATATATATATATATATCACTCTCACTTATTTGAATTACATTTATAGTACAATGTGTAAAAAAAAATAACCAAAATTATTAACATAAATTTTTGGGCATTTATATGTATTTTATGCAAATAAACTAATATGCAAAAAGGTATGCAAAAAAATAAATTATTTTTCGGATACATTTTTTTTTTTTTTTTGCATGAACATAATAATGAAAATCACGCGCTGATGTGAGCTTGAATTTTTTACTTTCTTTCCATGTCTGAAATGGAATGAAATATGACTGTTCTTCATATGCAATAAACAAAAACGAGATTTGTAATGATGGTCATCATTGCGACGCATCAATCATGTGACATCAGCAGGAAGGGGCGTGTCCGAGTCAATAATGCGCTGGCGTTTCCCTGGAAACCTTTAGTTCCAAAAATCAATAAAAAATTAAATATGTAAATCCCAGAATCCCAGTGTGAGTGATTATGATTGAGTGTATTTGGTTCAGAAGATTCTCTTAAATCTCATCTATTATGTACAGCAGGTGTCTCTCTCTCTCTCTCTCTCTCACACACACACACACACCTGAGCACACAGAGGAGGGGCTGCAAGGCATTATGGGATGTCTGAGAGACAGCTGGTCCGGCGTGTCTCATGAAGTACGTGACGGAGGCCTTGTGTCCGTGTGCGACCCCCGGTGGGTCATGTGACGTTGACCTCCATCAGGTGATGGTCAGCGGCGGGCAGCACTAGCACCTGCTGGCCCTGTGTGCTGTTGAACACCTGACCGGGGCCGAAGGCCTGGCGTTTGGGCATCGGGCCCCGCGGCTGCGCAGACTCTCCGCTGCCCAGAGACTGGACACTGCCTCGGCTGCGCAGACTCGCCGTCTCCGCCTGATCGTCCAGAGACAGACTGTCGTTCTCCAGACACGAGTCTGCGGAGCACAGAGAGTCATGACTCACATGAACCAGAACTGATTCACTCACACAGAAACACTCTTCATGACCAACCAACAAATAAAGCAACAAGCCCCAAGAGGCTGTGGTTTACAGTGGATTTATAACAGCTAAGGGCCGTTGTTAGGCACGACACGAAGCATCCGTATACACAGTAAGGTTTCACAGAATAAAACAGAGCAAATAAAGTGTATTGATATTAATAAAAACAGTATTCTTCCACCAAACAATGTAGTTCCTCAGAAACAGTTGGGGTTAAAACAAAGTGGTTGCTGAGCAACACACAGAAGTAAACAAAGATGTTTGTTACTTTGTAATTTACAACAGCTTCAAACGTGGCTCAGCCAATCAGAATCAAGCACCGGAACTCTCTGTTTTATAATTAAAGATTCACTTGAAGAAATGATGACAGAAAAAGTAGCATGCTTCTCAAATTAGTAAAAAACGTATGATGTTAATGTTTTATGTTATATCAGATCATCAAGAGTTTTATTCATGTGTTAATTTAACCAGTAAGCTTCTGTTGTGCAGAACTGAGAAAAAAAAAAAAGAGAAGAAAATTATTTTTAAAATATACAAAATAAATAATAAAATTAGTGCTGCTAAACAATTAATCACATCCAAAATAAGTTTTTGTTTTTGTAATATATGTGTGTGTGTGTACTGTGTATATTTATTATTTATATATAAATACACACACATGCATGTACACATTTCAGAAAAATGTTGTTGAGTCATGAGCCAAAAATAAATATTGCATTAGATCCAATTATATTGCATTAAAATATATTAAATTAAGTTGTTTTTTAATGATTAAACTAAAATGTACATAGCAATTATTTGTAATTTTTAAAAATAATTTGTAAATCAAAATGTCTTATATATATATTTTTTTTTTATTTCAATGCCAAAAAAGCTTAAAACAAATATATTTTTTTAAATAAAAATATTAAAATAAAAAATATATAATAAAATATTAAATTTTAAATATATATTATTATTATTTTTTTAATAATATATCAATTTGAAATGAAAATATGCTTCAGTGGCATGTTTTTCCCTCCTCTTATGATGTCATGATGGGCCAAAATCAAAGGCCTGCTTTGGGCATCGATGGCAAAATTGACGGCCAACTCAAGCAGCAGAGATTGAGTGTCTGATTCAGAAGCAGAGCGCATGGTGGTGTCTGACCGGTGTCCGGGGGGATGACGGCGCTGGCGTGGTGAGGGAGGTACTTGAACACACGGATGTTGGGGAAGGGCAGGTGACCCGCGAACAGAGGCATGACCTCCATGTGAACCTTGTGTGTCGCCATGGCAGCCACCGGCATGGAAACGACCCCTGAACTCTTCCCGCACACCGCCCAGTTACTGTTGTTATCAATCACTGCAGACACACACACACAGGTAATCATCTCATTATTAATTATTCACTACAGGAAAACATCCTTACATTATCAAAACAATATTAAATAACTTTACAGTACAACAGCATTATAAAAAACGCATTATATTATTGTTTACATTTTTAATAATAGTAATAACAACATCATTATTATTTTAATAGTCATGGATTTAAAAAAAGCTTGTTACGTTTCAATTCAAATAAGTATTCGCAGATGCAAGACCTTAAATGCCTTAAAGACCAAAAATATTAATTTACACTAAAATTCTGTTATGCAAGACATATATCAGTGCTGAGCAATGATTAATCACATCCAAAATAAACGTTTTTCTTTACATAATATATATATGTGTACTGTGTATGTTTACATAAACACACACACGTATAGATTTATGAAAAATATATGTTAAATATTTTATATATAATATAAAAATATAAGAATATAAATATATATGTAAATATTTTCAAAATATTTACTGTGTTTTGTTTGTAATTTATAATATACATAAAAATATACACAGTACACATATTATGTAAACAAAAACTTATTTTGGATGTGATTAATCACGTTTAATTGCTCAGCACTAATATAAACACAAATAAAAAAATATAAAATATACAAAAATGCAATGTTCTCAAAACTCTGGCAATTTGATAATACCTAGAATATCAAAGTCAACTGTGGGCGGCAGATCCTTTTCCTATTTAGCACCCAAACTCTGGAATAACCTACCTAACATTTGTTCGGGAGGCAGACACACTCTTGCAGTTTAAATCTAGATTAAAGACCCATCTCTTTAACCTGGCTTACACATAACATACTAATACACTTCTAATATCCAAATCCGTTTAAAGGATTTTTAGGCTGCATTAATTAGGTAAACCACGGAACCGGGAACACTTCCCATAACACCCGATGTACTTGTTACATCGTTTAGAAGAATGGCATCCACGCTCATATTAGTCTGTTTCTCTCTTATTCCGAGGTCACCGTAGACATTAGATCCAGTCTGTATCCAAGTCAGAGGGTCACTGCAGTCACCCGGATCCAGTACGTATCCAGACAAGGTTTTTTCTCCATTCTGTCACTGATGGAGTTTTGGTTCCTCTGGCTTGCTTAGTTGGGGACACTTCATTTACAGTGATATCATTGACTTGATTGCAAATGATTGCACAGATACTATTTAATCTGAACTGAGCTGCATGATGACATCACTGAATTCAATGATGAACTGCCTTTAACTGAAAATTGTTTACTAATGTCATCTTGCATTATTGACACAGTATTTTCCTAATTAATACTGTAAAGTGCTTTGACATGATCTGTATTGTTAAGAGTGCTATTTAAATAAAGGTGACTTGACACTCCCCAGTGTGCTGCCGAGCCGTACCTTCATACAGGAGCCTGGTGGTGCGCAGGCCGTCGGTGTCGCTGTACTCCTCGTCTGAGTCGCTGGGTTCGTAGTGGTGCGTGTGGGACGCGTGTAGTCGTCCGAGTCGCCCGGTTCGGAGGTACTGGTCTCAGTCAGCTGGAGCGTGTATATGGACACACACTCAACAGAGTCTGACACACACACACAGGCATTTTTACAGTTATAAAAATGTCTTGAATTATGCAATCATTCTTAATGCATTCTAATAGACTTAATCATGCATTTTAAATGCTTACTCACACTAGTTTAACTTACTAGACTTCATCACGTGATGTATGCGTGCACTATGTAAATGTGTTTTGTTTGCTTTTTTGCAATATACTCCATATAATGTCAAATCACAGCTACACACACGGCTCAGATCAGATCTGTCTGCACTCACCGAAACTCTCTCCAGAGTGAAGTGGTATCTGTAGGGTTTGAGCGCTGCGTCTGGAGCGTCTGCAGGAGCGAACGAAGCCGAGAACTCACAGTGAAGAGAGACGGGACACACACCGCTCCACCGCAGCTCCCACACACTGAACACACACTGCTGCCTGAACACCAGCTGCACACACACACACACACACACACACACACACACACATTTTATTAAATACTTTTACAGTACATTAAATACATTATATTATTTTGTTTTATATTTTTATCTAATAAATCATTATAGTTAAAATCTCTTTTTTTTTTCTTTTAGTCTGAGGATTTTTTATAATTGTGTGTTTGTGAGTGTGTGTCTGAGTGTGTGTGTGTGTGTGTGTGTGTGTGTGTGTGTCTGAGTGTGTGTTTGTGTGTGTGTGTGTGTGTGTGTGTGTGTCTGTCTGAGTGTGTGTTTGTGTCTGTCTGTCTGAGTGTGTGTGTGTGTGTGTGAGTGTGTCTGTGTGTGTATGTGTGTGTCTGTGTGTCTGTGTCTGTGTGTGTGTGTGTGGTGAGTGTGTGTGTGTGTGTGTCTGCCTGTGTGAGTGTGTGTGTGTGTGTGTGTGTGTCTGTCTGTGTGAGTGTGTGTGTGTGTGTGTGTGTGTGTGTGTCTGTCTGAGTGTGTGTGTGTGTGTGTGTGTGTTTGTCTGTCTTTCTGAGAGTGTGTGTGTGTGTGTTTCTGTGTGTCTGTCTGAGTGTGTGTGTGTGTCTGTGTGTGTGTGTCTGTGTGTGTGTGTGTGTGTGTGTCTGAGTCTGTGTGAGTGTTGTGTGTGTGTGTGTGTGTGTGTGTGTGTGTCTGTGAGTTGAGTGTGTGTGTGTCTGTCTGTCTGTCTGAGTGTGTGTGTGTGTCTGTCTGTCTGAGTGAGTGTGTGTGTGTGTGTGTGTGTGTGTGTGTGTGTGTGAGACTCACGCTGTGTGTTGTAGTGTTGAGAGAGAGCAGCTCCAGTGATGGTGTGTGTTGATTCTCAGTCAGCGTCTGATTGGTCAGGCGAAAGTTAGTGTCCGATACATTCTGAAGACAAACCTGGATGAACTTCCTGTCAGGACAAGAACCACACAGGAAACACATCAATCCATCTGTTACTACAGTCTGACTGTAAGAGTGTGAGGGGTCACGAGAGGTCAGGAGAGGTCACGAGGGGTCAGTACCTCCGTCCTACAGACAGCAGCGAGTGTTTGACCTTGAAGGGCACGTGGAAGGTCAGAGAGACCAGCGTGGAGTAAATGGACCAGGGACAGTCGACAGACACCTGAAACACACACACACACACACACACACACACACACACATATTTATATTTTTGCCTTTATTTAGATTTTTTATTATATAATTTATTATTATTATAAATATTATTTTTTTATTATTATATAGACTTTTCCAGGCCTCATTCATTTAATATTTTTTTTCCTAGAACACCTTAAAGTGAAATCCTCAAAATTAATTTGAAAGTAATCCATAAAAATGGCAAAAATATATACAATATTATTGCCATTTATATGGATTTTTTAAAAATGAATGAAAAAAGTTTTATAAGAAGAAGAAAAAAGAAAGAAATCCTATCTAGATAAAGTAATATATATATATATATATATACACACACACACACACACACACACAGTGCCCTCCATAAGTATTGGAACAGCAAAGATGGAATTGTTTTGTTTGCTGTGAGGTCAAGAAATCTGTAAATATGATTAAAAGATGAATATGAGACAAAAATATATTTTATTATTGGGTTATTCAACACATGTTTTACTACTAAGAAGATCAGCACTTATAGAGTTGATGTATCTGTCTGTATCTGATGAGCAGCTGTGTCCTGTAGCATTCATTCTTCAGATAGTAAAAGCAGGGAATGTGTGGTATCAGTTATATCCAGAGTCTGCATTCGATGACGACACACACTAACCAGGAGCTGACTTTGAGAGAAAAGCAAGCAATGCCAAAAGAAAAGAGGAAGTCAGTCAGAGCTATAGCAAAAACTGAGGGCATGGAGAGATCAAGAGTTCGGAGACCACCGGAGACATCAACAACCACCTGATCGACTGAGAAACAACAGCAGCTGATGACAGACAATCATATGAGTCTGTAAAATCACGGTCAACCTCCAGGGGGCGTACATGGCTGTCTCTGGAGCAGGCCCTCTCAGTTATAATAATGAGTTAATGTTTGATGGCAGCAGCAGAATGAATCTGGAAGGGTACAGAAACATCTTGGCTACCAACAGAGGAGAAAATGCCACCAGACGCATCAGAAAGAACTTTATCTTGCATCAGGACAATGACCCAAAACACCCTGCAGGTTCAGTCAAGGACTTTATCAGGGTAAAGAAATGAACAGTCTTATCAATCTCCAGATTCATATCAGATTGAATCATATTTACAGATGTCTTGACCTCACAGCAAACAAAGCAATTTTGTCTTTACTGTCCCAATACTAATGGAGTGTGCACTGTATATATATATATATATTACTTTATCTAGATAGGATTTATTTCTTCTTCTTCTTCTTATAAATAGTAACTTTTTATCTTTTTATATTTTTATTAACTTTTTAGTTTTATTTTACATTGCTTTTTAAATAAGTTTATTTTTATAAAGCAGAAAGCTCCTTGATTCTGATTGGTTGAGCTGCGTTTGAAGCTGTTGTAAATTACAAAGTAACATACCCCTTTGTTTATGTTTGTGTGTTGCTCGGCAACCACTTTGTTGCAACCACAACTGTTTCTGAGGAACTACATTGTTTGGTGGAAGAATACTTTTTTTATTAATATCATTACACTTTATTTGCTCTGTTTTATTTTGTGAAACCTAACTGTATATATGGAATAACTGTTTTATAAAAACAATAAACCTCATGAAGCCATGGTTTACAGTGAATTTATAACAGCTTGTACCTAACAACGCACCTTATCTGTTATAAATTCACTGTAAACCACGGTTTCACGGGGATTATTGCTTTATTATAATACTAACAGTGAAAGCAGTCCTCAGTACGGTTTGTTTAGGTGTCTCAAACCTTCTGGTCGATGAGGGTCATGCCGCTGTTGAAGCGTGTTCGGCTGCGTGTGCGGTGACTGATCTGTCCGTTCGTGAGCCGCTCGCTCTCCATCCGAGCAGGGCATGATGGGATGTGACACAGAACGTCCAGCAGGAACTCCAGCGTGTGATACGGCGGCGTCACAGGAAGAGAGATGCTCGTCACCTTCTCAGACGACTGGATGGACAGAGCGCTCTCAGCCACCAGCTCTGATCAACAACACTTCAGTTAGCTTTCACAGCACTCTCAAAGAGCACAACATTAACACGGTTACTGCAGGGAAGAGGTTTCTAATGTTACAAAAGATTTCTGTTTCAGATGAATGCTGTTCTCTGACCTGCGCTGCTGCTGAGGATGCGGGCGCTGCGTGTGGACGAGTGCAGCACAGGCATGGAGTCAGTGTTACTGAGCTGAAGAGCGTCGCCCTTCTTCACCGAATAGTGACCCGTCAGGATCGTGAACTTCACCTGCTGCGGCAGACCAGCCAACAGGTGCTCTGAGACAACAACACACACCAGGTGAGACACTGCAGACACACACGCACGCTCGCGGGGCTCGGAGACTCACCTGTGAGCGGCTGGATGCTGAGCTGAGGCTCCTGAGAGTAAACCTCATACTGAACCACAGGGTAGAGATGAGGCAGAACCAGCTGCACTCGGCCCAGCGTCGCACACAGCTGACGGAGAGTGTACACACCCGGCTTCTGACTCTGCAAAATCACACATTCAGTCTTTTTAAAAATATGTATGAAATTACACGCAAATGTGGTGTTTATAACATTTTTACCCTGTAAGCCTGAGATTCCCAAAACTTTTTAGTCAGCTGAACCCCTCTGACATGAAATATTTACCTGACGTCTCCCCTGATATTTCTAAGCTAATATTTCAATAATTTAACCATTCACATGTTTTTTTTATGTTGCTCAGTGTAGGTAAACAAAATTATTATTTTTTTTATTTTTTACATTTTTATAATATAACTTGTAGTAAGTGTTTTATTTTTAAGTTTTATTTACAATTACTCATTTTAATTTTACTTTATGATTTAAATTATTTTATTTTACATTTTTAAGATATAATTAGCAAGTGTTTATTTTGAGTGTTTTTATTTAAAACAAAATATTTTACATTTATGATTGAATTAATTTTAGTAAAAAAATTTACACGTTTTTATTTTACATTTATTTTTGTTACATTTTTATGAATTAAAAAAAATTACTTGCTATAATCTTAGCAAGTGTTTTATTTTGAGTGTTTTTATCTTTACATTTTTACGATTTAATTACTTTTAGTGTTTTATTCTGACTGCTTTTATTTTAAACGTTTATTTATTAAATTTTTTAGTAAATGTTAAATTATTTATTTTTACTTTATAAATTATTTAAAATTTTTGTGATTATATTTTTAGCAAGCTTTTGTTTTTTTTTGCTATTTTAAAAGGGTCATGACATGAGAAATCAAATGTGCCTTGATCTTTTGGCATATAAGGAGGTCTTTATACCAGCAAAACATCCTGCAAGTTTATAGTAAATCAAAATAATAATAATAATTAAAAAAAGTTATCTATTTTAATTTTATATTTTTACTATTACCATTTAATCTAAAGTGTTTTATTTTGATTGTTTTTATATTAAAATGATTGAATATTAAAAAGTGTATTTTTGTGATTTATTTTTAGAAAGTCTTTTATTTTAATTATACTTATTTATGAATATATACACATACACATGATTTGTATTTATTTTATTTTCTAGATTTTTATGATTCTTTATGAGCGTTTCATCCAGTTTGGGAATCTCTGCTATAAGCTGATTCTCACCGGTGCGGTGAAGACGATGCTGTTGTTGCCAGGCGACAGCGTGACATCACTGGCCCTCAGCATCTGCGCTCCGTCCTCCAGAGCGAGCGCGGTCAGTGCTGTGTTAGGTGTGTCCAGCGAGGTGGCGCTGTCGTTCCGGCGCATCAGCAGGTGCATGTTCCTGCAGGCCAGGCCGGCGGAGCTGAGCGTGTTATCAGACGGACTGTGCTCCAGGATCTCGCAGAGCTCCAGCGCAGACGCAGACGCAGACGCAGGGCTGGCTGCAGGGAAGGTGACGGTGCCGTCCTGGTTCTGAGCGGCTCGTTTCTGAGCCGTGGAGCCCGGCTGCTCCTGTGTGAAGTGTATGCTCACGCGATCTGCTCCAGCGTCACAGGGACGGGCATCAGACTGCAGAGACGCAGCTCCAGCTGCAGGGCGGCGCTCACGTGCACCAGCGCCGAGGACGGACGGAAACACAGCTCCTGCAGCCGAGTGACGGAGCTCATGCTCAGAGCCACACGCGCATCTGTCAGACAGAGAAACACCAGATTAATACAGACAGTCTGATCCCGTGTCCTAACTACACGCCACACGTTTTAAATAAATCTAAAATCAAAACGCGGCGCGGGTGTTTCATGTGAATGCATCTCTGAAGGAAACCGACGGTCTTCAGAAAAAGTTTCAATGGCATTTTCATTTTATCTGATGAAGTGCTACTTTGTATACAGCCGTTACCATGGAAACCTGTGTTTCTGCCGCTCCTGTAGCGCCTCCTGCTGGCAGAGAGTGAATCTGCATTTTCAATAAGCTCGTCTCCAGCAACATGTTTCTGTGCACCGATCAATCGCTGTACGCACCTCTTCCTCTTTACTACTAGTTTCAACGTGAAATAAACATGAATGAACATCTCAGCCCTCAACCTGATTTAAACACGGAAAGACGTCATTAAAATGAGCTTGTGAACAAAATGTCACGCAGTGTCCACAGCTCGTTGTTTGCTAGAGAAATGAAGTCTAGAGAAGAGATATTAGACTATACTTCATTATATTTACTTCACCTGTTAGTGATGCCTTAATTATTTAATGTATTTCATGTCATTTAAATATGAAAAATGGTATGACTCAAATAGAAATTGTATAATTTAGAGGTTAATTTTAAAACAATTTAAATGTTTGCATATTTTTTTTTTTATTTGAGTGTTGATTATTATAGATAAAAATAAACAGTATCCTAACTGAATTGAAGTTTAAGCTCTGTTTTTAATTATAACCTTGTAGTAATGTAAAAGAGCTCCCATAGTTTAAAGATTAATTTTTTTGTATTTAATTATATTTTTATTATTATTTAATCTATACTTCTATTATATATTTAAAAAAATACATATTTTATTATTTATATTCATAATTATTTTTAAAAAAATTATTTTATTTTGATCATTATTTAATGAACGCTGTGAGAACAGACGTTATGCCTGGAATAAAGTGTACGGTTCCGATACTTTTATAGTGTTTTCCTCAGGATTAGCTGTGACTGCTGTAGCAAACACACTCAGAACACAAAGCTGACCTTTCTGTTGACCTTTGCCCTCTGCGGTCTGGCTGGCAAAGGTCAGGATCTCCTGGCAGAAGTGTCTCCTCTCTTCTTCGCTCAGGTTGGTGTCGCTGGCGAGCAGAGCACTCGTCTGCAGGTATCTACACACACGGTCAAAGAAACCACACACACCCACAGGTAACACACAGTTATCCAAAAAAAAAAAAATGTATATATATACAGTACAGACCAAAAGTTTGGAAACGTTACTATTTTTAATGTTTTTGAAAGAAGTCTCTTCTGCTCATCAAGCCTGCATTTATTTGATCAAAAATACAGAAAAGAAAATGTAATATTGTGATATATTATTACAATTTAAAATAATTGTTTTTAAATGTATTACACTTTAAATTATCATTTATTTCTGTGATGCAAAGCTGAATTTTTTGGATCATTACCACATGATCCTTTAGAAATCATTCTAATGTGATGATTCATTATCAAAGTTGGGAAACAGTTCTGCTGCTTATAATTTTTTTTCAGAACATGTGATACTTTTTAGGATACTTTGATGAATAAAAAGTAAAAAAAAAAAAAAAAAAAAGAAGGCTATGTTTTTAAAATATTAATATTTTGTAATAACAATATACACTACTGGTCAGTAATTTGGGATCAGTAATTTTTTTCTTTTTTTTTTAAATAAAATCAATACTTTTATTCAGCAAGGATGTGTTAAATTGATAAAAAGTGATAGTAAAGAAAATATATTATTAGAATATATATTATTAGAATTTTTTTTTATTTTGAATATTTGCAGTTCTTTTTAACCTTTTATTCATCAAATATATTAGACAGCAGAACTTTCCAACACTCATAATAGATCAGAATATTAGAATGATTTCTAAATGATCATGTGATAGACTGGATGTTACATGTGACACTGAAGGCTGGAGTAATGATGCTGAAAATTCAGCTTTGCATCACAGGAATAAATTATTTTTTTTAAAGTATATTCAAATAGAAAACTTATTTTAAGTTGTAATAATATTTCACAATATTACTGTTTTTTCTGTATTTTTGGTTCAAATAAATGCAGGCTTGATGAGCAGAAGAGACTTCTTTCAAAAACATTAAAAATAGTAATGTTTCCAAACTTTTGACCTGTACTGTATATATATATATATAAATACAATTAATATATATATTTGGAAATGTTTATAATTTTTTAAGTAAATAAAAATAAATGCTAAAAATATAATAAAGTATTTTTTTATTATAATAATAGTGTAATATAAAGAGATGTGTGTCTATTTTTTTTTGTTTTTTATTATCTGCGCTTTTTTTCTTCTCCTCTCATGTGCTGGAGGTCGTCTCATGATGCTCAGTGATGAGTGAAGGATACTCGTCCATCTTCTGCAGCTGTTTCTGACACTCTGCGATCTGTTTGCGTGTGTGTGTGAGCGGCAGACTCCAGCTCTCAGACACGTACGACTTCAGAGAATCCAGCAGGAAGTTCTCAGCGCTCTGAGGGTCACCCTTCCTCCTGCACACACACACACACACACGCACACACACACACACACATTTGTCTATATTTGTAGCAATAGACAACAATACATTGTATGGGTCACAATTATACATTTCTCTTTTATGCCAAAAAAATCATTAGATATTAAGTGAAGATCATGTTCCATGAAGATATTTTGTAAATTTCCTACTGCAAATATATCAAAACTTAATTTTTGATTAGTAATATGCATTGCTAAGAACTTCATTTGAACAACTTTAAAGATGATTTTCTCAATATTTAGATTTTTTTGCACCCTCAGACTCTCTCTGAGTCACGCGTGTTTCTGTGATGTTAAATGGTGCTCACATGTAGAACTCGGCCAGACTCTTCCCCAGCAGCCGAGCCGAACGCAGGCGCCCGATTGCCCTGTACATCTCCATAGCGGCGTGAGACAGCTCCTGATCAGACGCACAACCCATGAGCAAAAATAAACCCAGGGATCACAGCACTAAAATAAACCTCACAGACTAGAGACCGAACGCTCACCAGATAGTGTTTCTCGAAGGCCTCCACTGACGATAACGCCTCCTTCAGCTTCTTATAGGGACTCTGAGGACTGTTCACTGAGACACGCAGATTACAAACACATTACACACACGCTTTAACCACTGAAACATCTGTGACCTCTCATCAATCTCCTCATTACTGATGAGTCTTATTTATATACACACTACCAGTCAAATGCTTGGAATAGTTCTCGAAAGTCTCTTCTGCTCATCGAGGCTGCATTTATTTGACCAAAAATACTTAAAAAATTATGAAATATTATTATAATTTCAAACAGCTGTTTTCTGTGTGAATCTCTGTAACACTGTAATTTATTATTGTTGATCAAAGCTGTATTTTCAGCATCATTACTCCAGTCTTCAGTGTCACATAGAAAATTTTACATTGCAATAATATTTCAAACTTTTACTGTATTTTTAATCAAATAAATGCAGCCTCGATGAGCAGAAGTGACTTCTTGCATATTTAAATATATTTATATTCCACGTATATGTGTGTATGTATATAACAGCTGATAAATCTTAGTATCAAACACCTCATACAATAAGGATAATGGAAAATGATGCGTTATTTCATCATAATTACCCGTTTCGGGTCTCTCTGCTCCCAGACCAGCCAGCAGGTCGACGGTTTTGTTCAGGTCCTCAGAGTTCGGGCCGTTCTCGGACACCAGACCGCACAGATCGCCCAGAGACCTCAGCTGCCAATAAAAATCACACGTGAATGAAGAAATAATCCCAAACGGGCCACTGTCACATGCCTTCGAGTGCGTTAGCCGTGTGTCTGATCCGTACCTTCTCAGTGGCGTAGGTCCACAGGCCCACGGTGTGAGAAGAGTTGGCCTCCAGTTGGCTGCGGTCGCAGCAGCCCTCGATCCGGTGCAGGACCTCCAGACAGCTGAGAAACACCCAGCAGTCCAGAGCGCCGCTCACCACAGACACCTGCAGCACACACACGCATCAGAGTCGCCTGAAACACACCCCAAACACGTCTGAAACGCCCCAAATACACCTCAAACATGCCCCAAACACGTCCCAAACATGGCTGAAATACATCCCAGACATGTCTGAAATATGCCCCAAACACGTCTGAAACACACCTGAAACACGCCCGGAACGTGGCCCAAAAACGCCCCAGACATGTCTGACATATGCCCCAAAGATGTCTGAAACACACATGAAACACGCCCCAAACTAGGCCCAAAAACGCCCCAGACATGTCTGACATATGCCCCAAACATGTCTAAAACACACCTGAAACACGCCCGGAACATGGCCCAAAAACGCCCCAGACATGTCTAAAACACACCTGAAACACGCCCCAAACACGGCCCAAAAACGCCCCAGACTTGTCTGAAATATGCCCAAAACATGGTTAAAATATGCCCCCAAAAGATGTCTGAAACACGCCCCAAATGTTGCCCAAAAAACACCCCAGTCATGTCTGAAATATGCCCCAAAGATGTCCGAAACACCTGAAACACGCCCCAAACTAGGCCCAAAAACGCCCCAGACATGTCTGAAACACACCTGAAACATGCCCCAAACACGGCCCAAAAACGCCCCAGACTTGTCTGAAATATGCCCCAAACATGGTTAAAATATGCCCCAAAAGATGTCTGAAACACGCCCCAAATGTTGCCCAAAAACACCCCAGTCATGTCTGAAATATGCCCCAAAGATGTCCGAAACACACCTGAAACACGCCCCAAACACGGCCCAAAAACGCCCCAGACATGTCTGAAATATGCCCAAAACATGGTTAAAATATGCCCCAAAAGATGTCTGAAACACGCCCCAAATGTTGCCCAAAAACACCCCAGGCATGTCTGAAATATGCCCCAAAGATGTCTGAAATATGCCCCAAAGATGTCCGAAACACACCTGAAACACGCCCCAAACTAGGCCCAAAAACGCCCCAGACATGTCTGAAACACACCTGAAACATGCCCCAAACATGGCCCAAAAACGCCCCAGACTTGTCTGAAATATGCCCCAAACATGTCTAAAACACACTTGAAACACCCCAAACACGGGGCAGGCCCAAATATCTGAAACACGCCCCAAAAACGTCTAAAACTCTGCCCAAAAACAACTGAAACACGCCCCAAATGTCTGAAACGGGCCCCAAAAACTTCTGAAATACTGCCTAAGCACACCAGAAACACCCCAAACATGGCCCAAAAACACCCCAGTCATGTCTGAAACACACCTGAAACATGCCCCAAACACGGGGCATGTCCCAAACGTCTGAAACGCCCCAAAACACGCCCAAATGTCTGAAACGCCCCAAACACGGCCCAAAAATGCCCCAGACATGTCTGAAATATGCCCCAAACATGTCTAAAACACCTGAAGCACCCCACAGCTAGCACCGTGTAAACGGCGGTGAGAAACACACCTCCAGCAGCCGCAGCTCTTGCACACAGTTGTGCAGCAGCTCGAGCGCGCGGGCCGTCACCTCCCAGGGTCTCTGCAGGAAGATGAGCAGGGTACACTGGCGAGAGAACAGATAGCTGCGCAGGTCCAGCAGACTGGCCTCTCCTCTCTGGATCAGGTCACGCTTCTCCATGTCGATGGGCCGCCGCAGCAGCAGCCCGTTCCAGCTCCGCACCGGCTGACAGAACGAGCCCAGCCAGTTAGCGCCGTCGAACACCAGGAACACACACACACGACCCGTCAAACCTGCTCAGACACATTATCTGAATACATCATCTCCATTTACTTTCTTCACTTCTCTTCTGTGAGCATCTCATGGATGCACGTTATTCCAATGACTTCCTATTAAAAAGCAAAATATTTCATATTTTTTTATCATATTTTTATAATTTTAGGTACATTTTAAATAATGTATTGAACTATATTTTAATCATTTATTTTAAAAAAGTATTTATTAATTTTATATTTGAATATTATATTATATGAATATAATTTTATTTAAACTAAAAATATATATTTTTAATAAATATAAATATTGTATAAAAATATAAGAAAGTATACAAAACATAAAAATATATTGTTCACTTTATTTTAATCATCTTTCTGTACTAACCAATAAGCCAATTAAATCGTGCTGGACACCATTTATAAAATCAAAAAAAAAAAAAAACATATTTTGATCATTTTTGATAAAAAAAAAAAAAAACTTTTGTAACTATATATTTTTTTAATTATTTAATTTTTGTAATTTAAATAAAATTCTATTTTTATAATTGTACTAACATTTATTTTTTTTAAATACATTTTATAAAATATAATCAAATAAATAAATTAGAAACATTTTTATTAATAACACTTATTTTATTTTATTAATCTTTCTGCCAATGTAATCAAGGCTATGTGGGCAGTGGAAAAATAATACTGAGAAACAATATCACATCTTAACAAAATCCAATTAAATCCTGATAAACATATTTTTAAAATGTTAGTTATTTGTAAAAAAAAATAAAAAAAAATAAATAAATAAATAAATAAATAAATAATAATAATAATAATAATAATACAAAAAAATAAATAAATATATATATATATATATATATATATATATATATATATATATATATATAATATATATATATATATATATATATATATATATTTATTAGGGATGTAACGGTATTATGAATATCACAGCGTTTCTCTAGATTTGTAGTGAGGGGGTTTTTGTAAGCCTGTTTTCACTGAAGCTGGAGTTTCCTTCAGAATAAAAGCTTCAAGTGCAGCATCAATTACTGACAGCTACAGGTTTAAACACACTCCAGACTCTAAACATCTCTCTCAAGTGTAGAAATTAGGAAAGAAGTGTTGTGATGTCCCTGCTGTAGTGTAAAACAGTAATAATATACCTATCAAATTTTCATTTTCATTTATTTTACAGTGCAGTTGTTCTACAATATATCAGTATTACTGTCACTGTTGTTATTATTATTCTATTGTAGTTAGTTGGTCTTCCTCAAACCCCAGTGTGAGTGTAATTTAGACTGAGACAGTAGATCACAAATAAAAAGAGGCTTGAGTCTCTTTAAAGTTCAGCTACAAGTCAATTCACCGACTTTCTTCTGACTTATATTTATATAAAATCTGCAGTACATATATACATACAAGGAATAAATTCTTGAATTATAATTGATTTAGTTTACAGATAAACAAGGGAAAAAAACAGTGTGACATAACGCTGAGTTTCAGGTCATTTTTGAAACTCAAATGGCAGAAAGCGAATCCTATTTGTTTTCTTTATTTTACAAAAGCACAATGTTTTGTTTTCATTGTGAGGGTAGTACACAAATAAAAGCAGACCTTTATACAGCGAAGCATTATTAATAACACAATACGGTTTACCTCCAGCGCCGAAGTTGAGCACATACTGCGTGAAGAGAGCATCTAGTTCATCATACTGGACCAGAGCGTCCTCAAACTGCTGCAGCATCTCGAACACGAACGCCAGCTCCTCCTGATCAACACACAGATCACATCTTTGTTAGTTTTTAGCGAATTTAGACAACCGTATCCTATTTCGTTTTAATCGACTAAAAGTCTCAACATTTTAGTCTAGTTTTAGTCAATGAAAACTAGACATTTTAGCAATAAGATTATTATTAATTAACCATACAGCGGTATTAATTTTGGCAGCCATTTTTAATTAAGTCTTACTCTTACTCAAATGTTATTATATTTAGTCAACCTTGTCCTTTTTTTGTTTAGTCAAGTTAAACTCAATATAACGTATGAGCATTTTAGTCAATTAAATCTTAGTCACATGCTGTATAAGAGTTAAACTGATCGAAATTTTTACTTTTGTATTTCAGGTATTCTCCAGTAAGCACAAATCCAGAATGTGGACACATACAGTACTATAAAGTTGTATTTATATGTATGCATCTAGTGTAATGATTTATTATAGGCTTTTTATGATATAAATTAATACCAAAGACCGATGCACTCTCTCGGTCTACATTATGAAAACAGCTAAAACAAATTAAAAATACTATAACACTGAAATTCCAGATCACAATAAGCCTGTTTCTCTATTAAAACAACAGCGGATGAGTAAGTGCATTTATTCAGAAACCTCAATCGCAAACAATACAGACGAGATGACGAACACAGACGCTTTCATTAAGATCACTAAACTCCAGCGGGTTTCAGATCATGGTTGCCAGATTGCTTAAAGAACATCTTGATTGCTCGTCAAGAACATTTTCCGTTAACGACATGAACGGCACCCTCGGCCAATCACACACCTGCACCATGAAGTAGTCGCAGAAGCTCCAGCCGGGCTCGGTGCGTTTCTCTCGCAGCGTCCTCATGTCGTCCTCGAAGCGGCCCAGGTTCCTGGTGAAGGACATGAGCAGCAGCGTGCGCAGCTTGGTGAGGAACGAGCTCCAGGACTCCTGCGAGCGCGACGACTCCTTCAGCGGGTCACACAGGGACACACACCTGGAGACAAACACTGGCTGACACTTACATCACATTACACACATCACCACCCTGCGCTTCACACGCTTTCACTGACTGTGGCTTTGTCCTGCTGAAATCTGAAAGAGGATTGTGTTGAGTTCTTCATTCGGCTCAACGTCTCAATGTGATTTTTTATTAAACTTTAAAAATGTTAGATACATTTACTAAAATTATTATCTAATTATATTTTTGATAATTGTATTATTTTTCATATTTATTTTAGAAAGTTTTTGTTTTATTATCTTTTACATTTATAATTTCAATAATTTCCTGAAATAAAAATAAATAAGAATTATATTTATTTAATTTAAGGCGGTTTTCTTTTCCGCTGATATAATTGAAGCTTTGTAGGCAGTGGGAAAATAATAATAATGACCAATAAAATTAATATAGCTTAACATTTCACAATCCAAATAAATATTCATCACATTACTCAAACTACATTTTTTTATTTATTAAAATTAAATATATGTTTTAATACATAATTTTTTTATAATTCTACTTTAAAAAATGTTATTACACATTTAATGTTTTTATATTTTTAAATGTTTTATTTATATTTACTTTTAAAATACCAATGTTATAAAAATGCAATAACCTACCAAAATCAAACACATGCATTTCTAAAAATTATATTTAGATTGTGTGGGCAGATGTATTATTTTCAAATATTTTTTATTTATTACATGATTTTTTTTTTAAATGTTTTGCTTTTTTATTATATTCATTTGTATATTTTTTTTCTAAAAAAAGTATACTATACTAACTGTACTTTTATTTTTTATATTTGTAGCAATAGACAACAATACATTGTAGGAGTCAAAATGATACATTTCTCTTTTATGCCAAAAATCATTAGGATATTAAGTAAAGATCATGTTCCATGAAGATATTTAGTTTGATGTCCTACTGTAAATATATCAAAACTTAATTTTTGATTAGTAATATGCATTAAGAACTTCATTTGAACAACTTTTAAAGATGATTTTCTCAATATTTCGATTTTTTTGCTCCCTCAGATTCCAGATTTTCAAATAGTTGTATCTCAGACAAATATTGTCCTCCTAACAAACCACACATCAATGGAGAGATTATTTATTCAGCTTTCAGATGATACATAAATCTCAAATTCCAAAAATGTACTCTTATGACTGGTTTTGTGCTCCAGGGTCACATTTTATTTTTCATAATTGTATTTATATTACATCCAAGTCTAAAAAACATAAAATAAACGTAAACAATTATACTTATGACCAACCTTTCTCACCCTTTTGATTACTGACAGCATGAAATTACCCAGAACCCCCAGAACAGTGATGAACTGCTGATTGTGTGGCTCAGCTGTGACTGTGTGTTCATTCAGACACTGAGAGTGTAACGTAATCATCAGCAGTGAACGCACAGACAGCTGCGGTGTCAGAGAGCAGAGCATGCTGGGATCAGGAGCTATTTCAGCCTCTCACCTGTCGCTCTGCTTGTTGTTGTTGTAGTTGTGGTTGCGGTCGACGATGGAGGTGCGCGGCAGGATGTTGGTCTTGTTCTTCTTCTTGTTGTCGCTCTCCACCACCGCGATGAGCCAATCCACCGATCCGTGCAGACGCAGAGCGGCCTGCCAGCGCTGCATGTCCTCCTTCACCGACGCCTTGTACACCTCCGTGTCCTGACACACACAAATAAATGAAAAAGCCCACACACACACAGACAAAGAGAGATGTCATTAAAAAAATTTAAACTTCATTTAAATCCACTTAAAATAAATCATAATTACAGATGCAGTCACGTCACACCTCTGTTCATCAATCTGCACTGGGTCTTACACTCACAAACACACACACACACACACACACGCTCACGCACGCTCACTCACACGCTCACAATCACACACACACACACATGCTCACTCACGCTCACACTCACACGCACGCGCACACGCTCACTCACGCTCACACACGCTCACACTCACACGCTCACTCACACGCTCACACTCACACGCTCGCGCTCACGCGCTCACGCGCTCGCACTCACGCGCTCGCACTCACACGCTCGCACTCACACGCTCACGCTCGCTCTCACACGCTCACGCTCGCTCTCACACGCTCACGCTCGCTCTCACACGCTCACGCTCACACTCACACGCTCACGCTCACACGCTCACGCGCTCGCACTCACGCGCTCGCACTCACGCGCTCGCACTCACACGCTCACGCTCACACGCTCACGCTCACACGCTCACGCTCACACGCTCACGCTCTCACACGCTCACGCTCACACTCACACGCTCACACTCACACGCTCGCACTCACGCTCACGCTCACACACTCACGCTCACACTCAGACGCTCGCACTCACACGCTCGCACTCACACGCTCACGCTCTCACACGCTCACGCTCGCTCTCACACGCTCACGCTCACACTCACACGCTCACGCTCGCTCTCACACGCTCACGCTCACACTCACACGCTCACACTCACACGCTCACACGCTCACTCTCACACACACACTCACGCACGCACGCACACACACACACACACTCTGAAACATCTCTGAATGCCATACTAATTACTAATGAATATTACAAATTTTTCCACTGAAAGAACTCTATTTTTGTAAAATGTATATCCCAAAGATGTTCTTAAAATTTGATCTTAAGTTAAATTTATTAGAAAATTTTATTTATTAAATTATATATATTTTTTTCACTCTAAATAAACTATTTGTGGCTTGACATTTATAATAAACGTTGCATATAACAAATGACACTATTATTTACGTTTGTTTCACACTTTTGGCCATTTCTACTCTCTTTGTCACTGGAGTAGGTTAAATGTTAAGGATCTGTTGCAGAGCGAGAGGAATCAAACACATTTACAGAGCTTCAGAATATTTGAGACCCCTTCATTCATCCGTAGTTAAATCATTTCTGAATTGTCTTATACACCAATGCAATTTTTTAATGCAACTGTTTTTTTTCTTTCCAATAATGCAATTCTGCCCCGGTGTGACTTGTTTTCTGAAAAGTGTTATTTATGCACTACTCAGATGATGCTCTTGATGAACAGGAAAGATGTTCTGAATGATGGACACGTCTTGCTTCCTTCAGGAACGACACTATTAGACTCGTGCCGGATGACAGACGAACCTGCTCAATCTAAATGTCATTTATCACACAGCTATGGTGTGTAGCGGCAGACTCACGCAGCAGTCGGTCCAGTAGATGTGCAGGAAGGGGAACGTCAGCAGCGCTTTATTCCCCTCTTTAGGAAGCAGCTCCTCCTTAAACTGGACAAAATTAGCCTCCAGGTAGATCATCTTCGGTGCTCGTCCGTAAGACCTGAGACGACACACACACACACACACACACACACGCTGACCTGAACACATCTGATTAATGACACGAGATTTCCTAACGACCTTCTTCTGCTCTTATCAAACACACAAACACTGTGACGAAACGCTGAGCTGGACAAACTCTTTCTAAACAGGAAGAGCTTAATGACTGGGTTTCCCGAGGTCATGTGACAGACAGCGCTTCCTTATTCAGGCTCTCTGCAGGATTTTAAAACTCAAACTTAAGACTGTTTTTAAAGGCCTGCACAAATAAAATGAATACCATATGAGCGGTGTAGGGTTATGTCTATAGCAACACATTCAGCTTTAAAAAGCATGATTTACAAGTTCTGACAAACACAGTTTTGGAAGTTTAATTGTCACATTAAGCCACAATTCTAGCTTTTCCGCACCTATATTTAAAACCTCTTGAAATCATAATTAAGACTTTCTTCTGCAATCTATTATCTGAAAGCATTTTATAGATCTGACTGTGAATTATTCATCTTTGCATAAGCTTCATTTTTTAATGTTTTGAGCTCGTAATGTTTCATCGGAATTTAGCGCTGTTAAACCACGCCCCTCAAGCTCACACCGAGCCACGCCCACAGCTCAACATCCAATCCCGCCCCACGTGAACATCACAGCACGAACGTAAAGCTTCTGCTTCATTATAACACTCACCTCCTCCACTCCATGGGCTCTCGGGGCAGCTGCTGGGTCAGGGATCCGTACAGAGCTGTGAACAGGTTCTGATCGCCCGCACCTGCGCAGCGAAAAAAAAAAAAAAAAAAAAAAAAAAAAAAACACACACACACACACGTTACCAGTCTGAAGTTTAATCTTTAATGTCATGGTGAAACCGCAAACACATACAGATATACAGTATATAGCGCTCGATTCACACTCTCACACACACACACACACACACACACACACACACACACACACACACACACACACACACACACACACACTCTCACACACACTGATGAAACTCACTGATATACACAGTGGAAAGAGTTTCTAAAACAGCTGTATCATGACACTAATGTAGATCTTATCACTTTGACACATTCATTACCAGTCACAAGTGTCTTGAAGAAGTCTCTTCTGCTCACCAAGCCTGCATTTATTCGATTTAAGTACAGCAAATACTGTAAAAATAGTGAAATATTTTTACAATTTAAAACAGCTGTTTTCTGTGTGAATCTCTGTTAAACTGTAATTTATTTCTGTGATGTGCAGCTGTATTTTCAGCATCATTACTGCAGTCTTCAGTGTCACATGATCTTCAGAAATCATTCTAATATGATGATCTGCTGTTATTATGATGTTAAAAACAGCCGAGTATAATTTTTTCAGGTTTCTTTGAATGGTACAGTGTGTAATGTTACAAAAGATTTTTTATTTCACATAAATGCTGAACTTTGGATCTTTTTTATACATCAAAGAATCATGAAAAAAATGCACTCAACTGTGTTCAACATTGATAATAATCAGAAATGTTTCTTGAGCAGCAAATCATCATATTAGAATGATTTCTGAAGATCATGTGACACTGAAGACTGGAGTAATGATGCTGAAAATACAGCTGCACATCACAGAAATACATTACAGTTTAGCAGAGATTCACACAGAAAACAGTTATTCTAAATAGTAAAAATATTTCACATTTTTACTGCTATTGCTGTACTTAGGATCAAATAAATGCAGGCTTGGTGAGCAGAAGAGACTTCGCTAAAAAACATCAAAAATCGTAATGTTCAGAAACGTTTGACTGCTCGTGTATCTTGATACTAAATGATCGTTGTTCTGATGTAGCTGATATTTACATAAGATACTTCCCCTTATGAGTGCAGGTGTATTTTCACTCATAATGTAGAGAACTCACTAGAGAGCGGATGTAGTGTACGCTTGACTTGAAGAAGAAAAACACTGTATCTGACCATGCTTCTGACTGATTACTGTATTCATCTCTCACATATATCTGCATGACTTTGTTTAAAATCACAGCTACTATGATTTTAAAAATCTCTCACATTTACAAGCGCTATTCAAGAATAGATTTCGATCAATCATTCAAACCGATTCATGGAAAAGAACCGATTCAGATGAACGATTCGTTTAGGATTTGTACTCTGCACGAGCAAAATCCCGCTGAGAGCAGAGCTGCAGATTATAAACTCGATATCATTTTAATATCACCTGAAATTTCAAGGAACTGTTCATTAATTATCGCATGAGTTATTCAAACCGATTCACCGATAAGAACCGATTCACCGAACGATTCGCTCGGGGTTGAACTCTACACAAGCAACATCGCGCTGACAGCACACCTGCAGAGCACAGACTCACAATCACTGTCTAATTCTCTGATATGTCATGATTTCTGTGATGATTCGAGGAATATCTCGCATCATGAATCAGATGTGAAGCATCGCTCGTGAAGACAGAATGAATCAGTGATCGATCAGAACAAATACAGGCGAGTGTGAGAGTGTGTGTGTGAATATATGAGCGAGCAGCAGTCCTGTCAGAACACACACACACACACACACACACACACACAGACACAGACAGACACACACACACACACACTCACAGGTCACTATGGGCTTGTTCTCCATCGTGTAGATGATGGGCTTCTCCTCATGGGGCTCCATGGGTTCCGTTCATCAGCTCCAGTCCAGCATCAACAGAGTAATCGATCACAAACACCGCCGCTAATGTATCGATGAGGCCCCTTCACTCTCCATTTCCTGTCTGCTGACACGGAGTGACGACTTCCGCCCGCGTCACTGACACACCGGATGTGCACGCGCTACATTGTACGAAACAAGACATCAAAAAAGCTTTAAAGCAATTTTTTTCTGTCTCTCTCTCTCTCTCTCTATATATATATATTAATTGATTCAAATATTACTAAAACCATAGTGGTATCTCAACTGTACTAAAACAACACTGATATGCTAAAACTTGCATATTATCGCTATTCATTGTCTGGTGATAAAATCATATGAAGAAACAGACGTACACGTTACTATTTTACAACAGTGTACAATAGAATATGTTATTAATATTAACAGAAGAAAAGTGTGAATAAGCGTACAGCTGCTTTTTAAAACCCCTTTCCCGCTATAATCATAAGAAAAACATGCGTTACATAAAGAAAATGAGGTTTGTTTAAGATCATTATGATTTTTTATTTATTTTTTGTAATAAAACATACATTTTATGTTTGGCTTTTAAGCGCATAGATGGTTCATCTCGACGTTTGCAGACTTTTAATTTGAAACAGCGTGTTTCTAGAACACGTCTACTGGAATGTAAGGACTTGTATTTTGTAAACTGTCTTCACGTCCGTGTCGAGCTTTTATTTTGAAATCGGCCCCGTGCGCCGCCATGTTCTGATGAGCGCGCGCTTCACGCCGCAGCACGAGCGCCATTAGCGTGAGACAGCAGGCCTTCACGGAGGAGAAATCGAGAGAAAACCGAGCGATCGGTCGGATTAAATGCCTTTCGGTCGACGTTCGCCATAAAACGGAGCCACAATGACGTCCAGCACCAACGTGATCCAGGTGACGAACGTGTCGCCGAGCAGCACCGCGGAGCAGATGCGAACCCTGTTCGGCTTCATCGGAACCATCGACGAGCTCAGACTCTTTCCTCCAGAGTGAGTATAAATGTTCCAAAACACGCCCCTCAACGAAAAGAAACATCTAAATACGCGTATTTAATAAGAAGAGAGCTGTGCACGCGCATGTAGTCTTTCAAACAGTAACTACCACGTGTTTATTCACCACGATTAGTGTGCAGGAATATGAACACACCGCATTGTTGATCATTTATCATTAGCTAAGCTACGTGTGAGCTCCTCGGGATGGATTCTGACGATTAAAACACTAATAACTGATATATGGTGCACTTATTTCACAATAATTTCGTTTTATTGTATTGTATAAAGAGCGTTGCGTCACGCCTTGTTGCGTCTGTGCGTCATCATCAAACCGACGCACGTAATTAATCACGCGGCTGTGATCGCGCGTGGTTTAAAAAGCGTTGTTTCTCCCGCCCACAAATACATTTTTTTTTTTTTTTTTTTTTTTTTTTGAGCATAAAATAAAAAAAACATAAAATGTAAAAAAAAAAAAATCTCTTCCTCAGTATTGTTGCCTTGTTTTTCAGTACAGATATCTAAACATCTTTGAATCAAGAGTATGTTTGCTGGAACAAAGATCTGTCCGTGGGGGGTGAAAACTTGTTTTTCCTTTGAGTGTGAGTTCTTCTGAGCCCATTCCGGAGATATTTCTCAATTAAATTTGTATTTTTTGAAATTAGTACTTAAAAATAATACCAAAAAATACTGAGGAAAAGCATTTATTTTATTTTTTTGCAGTAACATTTGTGAGTAGAGAAATGATTGTTGTATTTTCAAACTTTGAAGCATTGTTAATATAAGACATTTACGTTTAGAGACCATATTGACGTTTTGTTCCGCCAATAATTTTCTTTACTTGATCTCAAAAAGATAATAAAAAATGGAAAATTACATTTTTTGTAATTTGCAAGAATTATGGATTCTTGCAAATTACAAAAAATGCTGTATTATTCAAACCAGGCCAGTAGGTGGCGATGTGACTTTGTTAAAAAAAAAAAAAAAAAAAAAACGCAGCTGTATGTGTACTAGTGTTGTCAGTATCTAAATTTCTGTATTCGGTACTAGGGCTCTGGAACAATAAATCGATGCATCGAAGATTTTCCGAAGCATCGCGATTCTCTCTTGAATCGATTCTGAGCTTAGTTCTGACCAGCAGGTGGCGCTGCGTGCTTTAGAAATGGCCGTGTTCTGCATGCGTCCAGTTTCTCACACACACACCACTTGAACCTAAAATAATCATTCATAAAGTTCGTAAAGATTGAAGCGAATTACAAGGATCTTCACTTTGGGCTTTGTTTACGTTAATCTCACATCATAAAAGCCGATGTGAGAGTACATTTAAACACTTAATGAGCACAAGCGCTGTTCTTCGTGAGCAAAAACTAGCCTAGAGCGCCCTCTGCTGTTAGAAACTAAGCTCAGAATCGATTACAGAGAGAATCATGATGCATTCCGAAAATCTCAGAATCGATCAACGAATTGCGATGCATAATATTATGTAAACGAACTTTTATTTTGAACGCGATTAATCGTTTTGAGCGTGTTGCACTTTCGTGAATCGTGCAGAAGCGCTGTTTTAGGCTCAGGAACACGCATGCATGCCTGACGTCTCTGCTCCATCATCAGGCGCAGTGTAGGCTTCTCCACTAGCTAACTTCTGTTCTGTGCTTTTGTTGTTTTTCACCCATCGAAAAACATCTGGCGTGGTCATATCTGCATCGAAGGTAGGCCGCCGGCGGATCTGCTCCGAAGCCGGCAGATCTGAGACCGAGCCGGGTCTTGGGTGTTTATGCTGTAGGAGGTGTTGTTGAACGTTGTGTGTACATCTCGCAAAAGCATCTATATTTTCTTTCAGTGATTCTCCCTTGCCTGTGACTTCACGTGTATGTTTTGTAAAGTTCCACGAGCCGGAGTCAGTCGGAGTGTCCCAGCATCTGACCAACACGGTGTTCGTGGACCGAGCCCTGATCGTCGTCCCCTTCGCCGAAGGTTTGTGCTGCTCTTTTGCAATCTTCACGTTCATCACGCGATCGATCCCTTCGCAGTGTGTAGACGACGGCGTTAGCGCCGTGAATCCCACAGGTGTATATGTCAGTGGCAGGAGCTGATGTTTAACTCATTGCCTTTCCATTTAGTTCCATTTTTTTTTTTTTTTTTTTTGTTAAACTTTTCTCTTTGTCATTTGTGTGTGTGATTTTTATAGTGAACAAGGCAATTGCAGAGCCGGCAGATGTCTGAGAGTGACCCTGTAGACAAATAAACGCGGCTGGCCCACGTGTTTCCCTGCTGTAAACTATTATCCTCTCTCTCGTGTCTCCATCTGAGCTCACAGACAAAGATCGATCGCTCTATTCATTGCAAAGCACTAATGTTTAGGCTGAAAGAATGTTTCTGCATTGCATGCTAATAAAGTACGGTAAGAGCGCACTATGCATGAGTGTTTAGCACGCGTAATGATAGGGCTTTCTGTGCGATTGTGATATTAGGGCCCTATGATTTCCACAGAGCGGAAACGCGGACAGAATCTGGTCATAAGGTTGAATTGACTAGTATCTGTTAATATTAAGCAGCAAAAAGACTATTTAAATTTGAATCCAGCATGTTCCGTGTGAATGAATGACGCAAAGCGCGCTGTTTAATACACATATTGAAGCTCGTGGTTATTTCAGAGTCTGTCGTCTCGCTAAATGAGGACAATAATACATTGTAAATATTAAGCAGCAAAAAGACTATTTAAATATTAGTTGTTTTTTTTATGTTTGAATGAATTAAGATTTAAAGGTATTAATGACAACCCGTCAAAATAAAAGTTCGTGAAGACGTTGTGGAAGAAATATATTACTATAGTTCAGTAGAATGTACGTAAAATTATTAAAACTTCGCTTTTTAAGGAATAATCGCACAATAATTCATCCATGATTTAATTTTTATTATTTAAAAATAATGTTTTATGCCTTCATTTGATAATCAAAAAAATTTAAAAAATCAAGTGTTTTAAAAAAAAGTTGTTTTTATGCATTCAAATAATTAGACATGCTAAAACACAGAATATGGTAACAATAAAACATAAGGTAAGAAGAAATAAGACATTGGGCTCAAAACGTACATTTTTGTTGAACTTAATATATTAAGGTTAAAGTTTAAGTTTCATGATTGATTATTTAAAAATGCTTTTTGATTAATAAAAATGTATTTATCATTAAAAATGGAATCTAGAAGAATTAAAACAAAAAAATGAATTTGGGGGAAAATAAAATGGATTTCATAGGGCCCTATATTATTTCTCCAACCTCCCTTTAATATTTTCTGCTTTTGAGTAAGAATCAGGTCTAGAATGTTCTTTTGTTCCTCTCCACATGACTGAAAAAGGCCTGAGAAGCTTTTTAACGGTCGTTTCTGTTTTTTGTTGTTGTGTTTTCCAGTTCTTTTCCCTGGTTCTGCAAGTCCTGTAAACCAGGCCCAGCAGACAATGCCACCCAACAGTTTTGTCTTCTGCAGCTTGTCCTGTTTCTCTCTCTCTCTCTTTTATTCTCTCTCTCTCTCTCTCTTGTGTGTGTGTGTGTGTGTCAGTGATGATTGTCGTTTGGAGTGAAATATTAATTTCAGAGGCGCTCACCCAATGGACTCCACCAAACGCTCATTGTCATTTAACTCTAGTTATTTTCCTCTTCAGCATTTGACACACAGTCTAGAGTTTAAATGGGCTTTTGCTGGAAGTTTATGCCATAGGATTCTGTTTTAGACCAGGTAACAGCAGTTTTAGCTCTCAGATGCCAGCAAAAGCCCTGTAAAGCAATGTTATTTGCATTAGTAATGGTAAGTCATGCCATCAGTGGATTGATGAACTGTCATGTGATGCTGACACCCGAATCATAAACTCTGTTTTGTCTATCTTGATGTCTCTGTGTGCTTTATAGCGAAGCAGCCGACCTGAATCGCTTGTTCATTATACAACTTATGAAACTTGAGAGCACATCCCAGTGGAGATCCGGCTGTGCTTGCTTACATTTGGTTCATGACTTAAAAAATCAAGTTCAGGTGATAACATCTTGGCAGTGTGTCTAGTGTCATTTCCTTTTCTTGTAGTATTTTGCACTTGATGCTTTTGTTAAGGGACCTCATGTGTTAGCTTCCTCTGACAAAGCGAGTACTGATGTCAGTGCAAATGTAAAAAGAAAGTTTGACTTTGTGGGTCTGTCTGTGTGTGGCGCGAGAATCATGGCACGATTTGATTGTGCTGTTTCCGTCCTGCAGGAGTGATTCCTGACGAATCCAAGGCTCTGTCTCTGCTGGCTCCAGCCAATGCCGTCGCAGGATTGCTGCCAGGAGGCGGGCTTCTCCCGACACCCAACCCCGTCCCATCTGTGAGTGTCAGTCGGTGTAAACCAAGACCATCGACCGCTCTGCTCGGTTTTCCATCCGAAGATTTGTATTAAACTTGTGCGCAAAACTGGAATATCGCATAAAACTTTTGTGAAAAAAGCACCGTTTCCATCCAACGAGTCTTAGAGAACAAAATCGTCACACCGAAAGTAAAGAAATAGTATCAAAGGTATTAAAATAGTATCAAAAGTAAAGAAATAAAAATGATTGAAATGGTATAAAAATACTCAAATGGTAGCAAAAGTACTGAAATATTATCAAAATACTAATATTACCAAAAGTACTAAAAAATATTGAAATGGTAGCAAAAGTACTGAAATATTATCAAAATACTGATATATTCTTAAAAGTACTATAAAACTGAAATATTATTAAAAGTGCTGAATTAGTATCAAAAGTACTGAAATAGATAAAAAAAAAACTGAAATGGTACCAAAAGTAAAGAAATAGTATCCATTGTATCTAAACCGTATCCAAAGTATTGAAATGGTATCAAAAGTACTGAAATATTATCAAAATACTGATATATTACCAAAAGTACTAAAATAGTACCAAAAGTAATGAAATATTATCAAAAGTGCTGAATTGGTATCAAAAGTACTGAAATGGTATCAAAAGTACTGAAATAGGATAAAAATTATTGAAATAGTATCAAAAGTACTGAAATGGTATCAAAAGTACTGAAATGGTATCAAAAGTACTGAAATAGGATAAAAATTATTGAAATAGTATCAAAGGTACTGAAATAGTATCAAAAGTACTGAAATAGTATCAAAAGTACTGAAATGGTATCAAAAGTACTGAAATAGTATCAGAAGTACTCAAATAGGATAAAAATTATTGAAATACTATCAAAATACTGAAATAGTATCAGAAGTACTCAAATATTATCAAAAGTGCTGAATTAGTATCAAAAGTACTGAAATGGTATCAAAAGTACTGAAATAGGAAAACAATTATTGAAATACTATCAAAATACTGAAATAGTACCAGAAGTACTCAAATATTATGAAAAGTACTGAAATAGTATCAAAAGTGCTGAAATAGGAAAACAATTATTGATATGTGATCGATTGCTTGTGCCTCAGAGTGAGCAGACGAAACAATAAATGCAGTCATTGCTTTCATGAAAGCGCATTATTCAGTAAATGTGTTTCCATCGTAGTTTATGCACATGTTTTCTTATTGGATAAAGTTCATCCTACTCAAATGAGTGCACTTGGTTTTTGCATATTTTTTTTTTTTGGGTTTATTTCAAAAGGCACAAAAAAAATAATCTGCTGTAATGATGCTGATGTTTTGTCTGTCCTCAGATGGGTGGTGTTCATCTTGGAGGTCTAGGAGGGCCGAACTTGGACCCCATGGCAGCTCTGGCCATGGCGGCACCCAATATAAACACTCAGGTTTGACGCCTTTTAGCTCTATCATCTATGGCCCTATAGGTACACTAGATCTGCTAAACTCTTTACTAATCGTTGATGTTTTCTTCTTAGTCTTTGTCAGCTGAGCAGCTTATGAAGCTTATGGCATCCATAGACCCCAAGTAAGTCCATCAATATGATCAAACGTCTGCTCATCAGGGACCCTGTTTTATTATGTTTAAACTTATGATTGTCTGTGTAATTGAAATTAAGTAACTTAAGTTTGTAAATTAAGTATTTAACATTTATTAACTTTAAAAAAAAAATAGGTCTTTGCGAAATCAGGTAAGTTTTTTTTTTTTTTTCTCTCTTCTCATCCTAGTTTTATTTTCCCAAAATGTATGTTTTCTGTTTTCATTTATTGCATTTTGATGGTTTAAATGAACCATCAAAAAGTATGTTTTTTTTTTTTGATTTTTTTTTGTTTTAATTTATTGTCAAAAATATTGTAACCTTAACAATTCTTCAATTTTTTTTTAGTTAAACCAAATGTCTAATGGTTTCACATGAAGAGTTTTGAGTTTGTGTGCATTTGACGATGGTTATTTATATTTGACACACAGATTTCATATTTCAATAAGTCTTTTGCAGTTTAATATTCATAGAGAATAGTCCTTGATTTTAATACTTGCGCTTTATCGGTCTAAAATTTCATTGTTATGCTGTAAATTCCATTTTTATGACAATTCTGTGATTCTGATGTAATTTCCTCATTGCACAAACCATAGAGCCATACTCCACTAACTGAGGTTCTGTTCATTAATCTGCTGTGATTCAGGCTGAATCACCTCGCCGCTGGGCTGAGTCTGACCCCTGGACTGAAGGCGGATGGCTCGAAAGAGATCGAAGAAGCCATGAAGAGAGTGAGAGAGGCACAATCTCTGATCTCCGCAGCCATCGAGCCTGGAAGTGAGTGACTGATGTGCTCGATCAAAGATATCCACTTGTGTGAGTGAAAGGATGGTGTGCTAAGAGTTTGCTTCTTCAGGTAAGAAGGACGATAAACGCAAGCGCTCCAGATCCAGGTCCAGGTCCAGACGCAGGAGGTCCGGCTCCCGCTCCAGACACAGGTTTGTGGAGACGTCTCAAGTCCATGTACAGTCATGCTCTGATGCGGTGTTAATTTTGTCAGCTATTTTCAATATTAGTCTTAAGCCCTGTAAACACCAAGAAGATGATTAACCATATAGCAGTCTTCATTTTGGCATCCATTTTTTATTTGTTATCATATTTAGGCAACCTTTCATTTATTGACCTTGTTGTCATCTCGTTTTAGTCGTGGGAAAAAAAGCTCCTCAACAAACATTTTTCGACATAGTTTTTGTTAATGAAATGAACAGTGGTCTGATGTGAGTTTGCTGTGATCGCAGGCGTTCCAAGAGTCATTCCAGACGGAGATCTCGCTCCAGGAGCAGGAGGAGGTCCAAGAGCCCCAGGAGGAGGAAGTCTCATTCCAGGGACCGCAGCAGACGCTCCAGGTCCAGGTCAGATCCGCTCAGAGAGTCTCAAGCGTCTGAGATATGCTCTGGGTTTCTCTGGCTTAGTTGTGAAGCGGCAGTGGTTCATAGCATCTTTGTGTTTGTTTCCGATGTAGAGATCGGAGGAAGGAAGAGAAGAACAGAAAACGTTCAAAAACTCCACCCAAGAGCTACAGCAGCGCCAGACGCTCGCGCAGCACCAGCCGGTGAGTGTCCAGCACCATCAAATCACCATCAAATTTAGTTTTATTTTTTTTTATTATTATTCCATTTTAATGGTGCAGAACACACTTCTAATTAATTGAAATCACGAAATGTACAAAACGTAATCATTTATTGACAAGACGTGTATAGATGATGTAGATGTGGTCACACAAGATTTACTTTTGAGTATATGGTTTAATTAAATATGGTTCAAGGCTTCCTCGACATCAGAGTGTTCTGTTTTAAATTATACTAGGAATGTTTTTACACAGAAACATTACTGGACATGAATTACATTAATGGACATTTTTAAAGTTTCTCCTGGGAAAATAGTGAAGTTTTTAATCAAACACCAAAGATTGTCTTTAATTTGTAATAACATAGTTGAAATATTCTACACAATTCTTTGAATTATTGCTAATACCATTTTTAAATTTTACTTTTGAGTTTGTCATAAATACAGCCTTTGATGCTGATATGGTGTAAAATGATAAATATACAATTTATTAGAATGTTAATATTTTTTATGAAATGTTTTATATGTTCCCAAAGTCTATGATTTCAGTTTATTTGTATTTTTATTTATTTTTGCATTTTTATGGAAATTAAAAATTTAAATGAAATTTAATAACTACAAAAACAAATTTAATGTACCCTATGATATTTTTAGTTTTTCAGAAATTCTGTATTTTTGGATTTTATTTAATTTATTTTTTGGTCCTATTTTAAAATTAAAACATGGAAGAAAAATCATGATATTCCTTAAAATAATGTTTTCATTTCATTATTACTTTGAGAAGTATGTGCTCTTGTACAAGAGTAATATTTGACAGGTTTTTGAGAATCTATTTCATTAGCAGTCTTTTTGTGGTCATATATTTATATTTTAGTGCACATTGCAAATTAGTTAATTTTACAGCTCTACTTTCGATTTATTCACCTGAAAATGCCAAACATTTGTCTAAAATAAAATTTTAAGTCCTTCTAACCATTTTTCCCAAATGCACTTTTAAAGTAACAATGTGGAGTTACATTACCGTGGTTTAGATCCGATCAGAGCTCATGTTGATCCAGCGAATGTGTCTTCCTCCAGCAAACGACACCGGAGAAGTCGCAGCGCGTCTCGATCACCGAAGAAGTCACGATCTCCCAAGAGGAAAGTGTCCCGCTCCCCGTCTCCTCGCAGGTAACACACACACACACACACTCCTACACGATCACGCCTCCTTCCTCAAACCTGCTTCAACCTGAAAACACTCTCTCTCTCAGACACAAGAAAGAGAAAAAGAAGGACAAAGACCGCGAGAGAGACCGTGACCGAGACCGGAAGGACGACTGGGATAGAAATCGGGACAAAAGAGAACGTTCCTCCAGCAAGAAGAGCAAAGACAAAGACAAGGACCGAGACAGAGACAGGAAGTCCGACAGCGAGAAGGGAGATGTGAAGGTACCACTGTCTAGTGTTCACTAACCAGTGAACAACTGTGCTTTACATTCTACAGACCGCTGGAAAAAAGGTCAGCATTCCAGTCCGGCTTCTGAGTTCTGCTTCTGTTCCGCAGGTGACCAGGGACTACGACGAGGAGGAGCAGGGCTACGACAGCGAGCACGAGGAAGAGCGCGAGAGGAACTCGGACGCCGCCTCGTCGCCGCAGGCTAAAGAGCTTCGAGCGGACAGCGCAGACGACGCGGGCCGCGGCGAGTCGGACGGACACAGTGAAGACCAGCGAGACGAAGACATGGACATGAGCGACTGAAACAGCCCACGGATCAGTGTTTGAGTGTATTGATTAATAGAGTTCGGACGGAGATCAGTCTGGAAGTTTCCTGTCTGAACTCCTTCATTCCTCCTTGTTTTTTAAAATGATGCATCCTCAGAATCTGCTGTATTCACTGGTACATGTCCCCCGGGTTTTAGAGCTGTTTCTTCTCTCATGGCTGAACGATGTTATACTGTATATTTAGTGTAGACAGTTGAAAAATACACCCATTCGCTATGTCTGTTTGCAGTTTCTATTTAAAAGAATTACTCCTAATTAAAAGTGCTTGGATAACATTGTCAAGCGGTGTTTTTTCTTTTTCTTTTTTAAATCCGATCGCATTTGTTTTTTATAGTTAGCCTGAGTTAGTTTGTCTTTTTAAACTCGCAGAACGTTTGTGGAACTTCCCGTAAACTGGATAACTTCTTCTCGCAGGTCATTCGGCAGTCCAGCTGTATCTACCGCAGTGTGTTTTTCTGTACTGAACACACGCCGTCGTCATAGACTGTAGTTTGCTAAGAAAATGACTTCTCTGTACTGTTTGCAATGTTACCAACTGAAAATAAAACTTCATATAAAATTATTGTCTATTTGTTCCTTGGAAACCACATTGCTAGGGATGTGAAACACTACATCTTCTGAGATTCTGAAGACAAGGTTAGCGTCCGTTAATTTTTGTTGCTGGAGAGAATGGTAAATTAATTATACAGCACAGAATGGTGAGCAGATCTTGTGTTTTCAGTTTGTAAAGAGCAACAATATATATTTTGATATTTTTGTTGTAACCGAATGCAAATATTCTTGAATGTATCAATTTTAAAATTTTTGCGCGCGCTTTCAGTAATGGCGCGAATCAAGGCGAGGCTGTTCACACGTTATTATAATTAAGTAATATCAGCACAAAATAAAAGATAAGTTACTAACTATGTTAGCGTCGTGTTTATTGTCGTTTTGTAGTTTTGAATGCTCGAGATCTTTTAAGAAGGATGGATTCTGATTGGCTGTCAATCGCTTTGAAGGTGATAATATTAATATTGAAAGACAACGGTTCTGATATTAATCATATCCTTCTGTGCAGTTGTCGTGGTGTGGATTTCATCATTCTTTTAAATTTAGAACGATTTTCAAAACGATATGGCTATGGTTCTAGTTCTCGGTGTGAAGGGGTCTGAACTCGAACCTAACAGCTATTCTATGTATTTAAATGTATTTTTATATATTTGTTGGAGATGTTGTATTTATTGTAATGAATTAAATTGATTTATTCATCGAGAATGAAATGTAAAAATCAGTGGTGCTTAGAATTTATCAAGGTTTTATTTAAATCTAGACTCAAAACATCTGTTTAGCTGTGCATTTACTGAATTAGCACTGTGCTACGTCTGAACTTAACTCTTTTAATTCATTTTAAATCATTAATAATAATAATTTCTCGTTTTATTGTTGTGATTATTTTTTTAAAGATTATTTTAATGTGCTATATACTTTCCTTGCCTATTTTGAGAGAATTACTCTGAGTGTACAAGGCTACTCACTAGACAAATATATCGATTTAGGTTTAAATTGTTATACTTTTACCTGTATATTACCTTAAAGCTGCCGATGAGATAAAAGTAGTCCTTCACAGTATACAAAACAATCAGCGCTGCAAAATACTGCAATAAATAAATAATATTAATACTCAAGTCCTCTGAGGCGACGGTTGTGTGAGGCGTGCTCAGCGGTTTGACATACCGCGTTGCTATTGACTACGTGAATATTTGAACTTATCTTTCCCGCTGAACCCCGCGACTGACCAATCAGAATCAAGTATTCAAGAAAGCCGCGAAATAAGAATAGTTCTCAAGAACATTATTTTAGTACAGCTTTTCTTATATTGGGTTTCTAGAACTGTCAGGACATTGAGAAAATTGTTTAAACTGGATGTTTTACAAACTTTATCAAAGTTACTTATAATTTCTAAAAGTCTTATTTTTAAATACTTAAGTGCAATTATATGAGGATACACTTAAAGTTCACCCCAGTACATTTTAACTGAGTTAAGTTTTTACACAATACCACTACTTTAGGTTAAGTATATTTTTCTGTATTATTTTTAACCCATTAAACATACTTAAAATAGAAGCTTTAAGCACCCTCATGAGTTTGAATCCTTTAGAATGTTATGCAAGGCATCAATATCTTGCTAATAAAGACAGTCTGACCAAATAAATCCTCACAAAAAGACTGATACATGGACATTTTATTAATTACAATTTGTCGTGTAAAAGTGCAGCAGGTTCATACAAGGCTCCTGCTGTACATCCGAGAGTTCAATGCATTTGGGAGAAACTCTGAAGAATTACTGAAGGCATAAACCAACTCTAAAAACAATGACATGAAACACAGGAAGAAAAGAAGCTGGTAACAAAACAAAAATAAAAAAGGAAACCGGCAAAACACATGAGTTTCCACACTAACCAGTAGTGGGTGATGGAAGCGTCGCAGAAAGTTTCCATTTGGAGAAGGAAAAATGAAACACAAGAGACATAAAAGAGGAAACTGTCCAACGGGATACTGCTGGTTTTCCCTCGGCACACAGCAAACTCACATAAAACTCTCGCCGCCATATCTCGAACATCTCCGAAACATTTTACACTAATATCTCAATAAACATACTCGTCAGTTATATATCAATCAGTCGATTATACTACATTTGAAAACATATTTAAATTAGAATGTATTTACATCCATCTATCAAGGTGAAAGTAAAGTGAAAGTCCCGTCCGTTTTTGCTGCACTAGGATGTGAGAAAGCAAATGATCCGAACAAACATAAAGTGAACGGCAGAGTGAACAAGCCTATTTCCCATAATGCAACAAGCCAACAAACTGGAGAAGGAAGTGGTATTTACACAAGGTTTGTAGAAATGACATAGACATTGTATTCTGTGACGGGTTTCATACAATTCAAATCATATACAGACGCCTTCCGCTTCTTTCCTAAATATACACGTTTCCTCTAAGAGAAGTATACAAGTTTGTAACAGTTGTACAAAGATATATATGAAAACTCAGCTTGTGTAATAATTTATAATGCCGTATTTCCTGCCAGTTACAGAGGTGATGTGAAGCGACGCTCCGTGTTTCTAACGTACCGCTCCGTCCTGAGCTCCGAACACTGAGACGTGAGCTCAGTCCGGAGCTTCATGTAGTGCAGCTGCGCTCCGCTTCGGATTCACACTCGCTTCAGCACGATCCCTTTGTGTTCGTATGACGTCAAGTATTTCCTACACGTGTCCATCTGCATTGGTCTGGACTGGAGATGGGAGGAGATGGAGACGGGGTGAAGCGGGATGGGGAGCGGCTCAGAGGTCTGGGAAGCGGCTGGGATCCTCCTTGTAGTCGCTGGGAATCGTAAAAATGGAGTTGTCGAACATGTCGTAACGGAACTCCTGAAAGGTCACGGTGGCAGTGATGGTGGGGAAAACAGGGATGTCTGGAAGCGAAGCACATCATCATCATCATCAGAACATACAGCAGATGATGCTGCGTGCTCATTACTATGGAATTATTGTAATTATGAGACAACAAGAAGATTCTAATTCATCCAGCCTCCAAATTAATCCACATTCATCTTTTTGGCTAAATTTGACAAAATCCTAAAGAACAAAACAAGCACTTCAGGCAATATAAACTATAATAAAACTGCCATTCTAGTTATTTTTGCATCTCAATGATCAAGTGGCACATATTGGAGATTTACATTAAGCTTTGTTTTTTTTTAATTACATTATTTACAACAGTGTATTGTTTACAGTGTATTTTACAGTTTATTAGATTACAATGTATAGTTTACTGGTTTGCTGTTTTTTACAGTTTATTAGTTAACAGTTTATTTTTACAGATTATTAGTTTACAATGTATAGTTTACAGTTTATTAGTTTGCTTTTTTACAGTTTATTAGTTAACAGTTTATTTTTACAGTTTATTAGTTTACAATGTATAGTTTACAGTATATTTTTAGTTTTATTTTGTTTGCTTTTTTACAGTTTATTAGTTAACAGTTTATTTTTACAGTTTATTAGTTTACAATGTATAGTTTACAGTATATTTTACAGTTTATTGGTTTGCTGTTTTTTACAGTTTATTAGTTAACAGTTTATTTTTACAGTTTATTAGTTTACAATGTATAGTTTACAGTATAGTTTACAGTTTATTAGTTTGCTTTTTTACAGTTTATTAGTTAACAGTTTATTTTTACAGTTTATTAGTTTACAATGTATAGTTTACAGTGGTTTTTACAGTTTATTAGTTTACAATGTATCATTTACTGTATATTTTAGTTTATTAGTTTGCTGTTTTTACAGTTTATTAGTTAACAGTTTATTTTTACAGTTTATTAGTTTACAATGTATAGTTTACAGTATATTAGTTTGCTGTTTTTTACAGTTTATTAGTTAACAGTTTATTTTTACAGTTTATTAGTTTACAATGTATCATTTACTGTATATTTTACAGTTTGTTAGTTTGCTGTTTTTGCAGTTTATTAGTTAACAGTTTATTTTTAGTTTATTAGTTTACAATGTATTGTTTACAGTGGTTTTTACACTTTATTAGTTTACAGTGTATTGATTACAGTTTATTAGTTAATATAATGTATTGTTTACAGTATATTTTAGTTTATTAGTTTACACACACACAGACACACACACACAAACACACATGCATACAAAGAAATCAAGTGCATAGAATAGAAAAAGAATATAGAAAGCTAGTGTAAGAGTTTTTGTTGTTTTGGTTTTTTAAAGGAGTCATTGGATGCAAAATTCACTTTTACATGTTGTTTGAACTGAAATGTGTGTTGGAAGACTGTGTACACAATCACCCTAAAATGATAAAAATCCACCCAGTGTTTTTCTGAAATCCCCATAAATCATATAGGGATTATATCGGGATCATATCAATAAATATAACTGATTAGGTTTGAAGCAAAACTCTGCAGAGCTGCGCTCTCGATCGCCACCCGTTAAAGACTTTTCATTAAGACCCTAAAGAATCAAATCAACTTGTGGAAAATGGGCATCCAATGACCCCTTTAAAGAAAAACAAGCAGTTATAAAACAAACAGTACAAGTGGAAGAAGGTCAAGTGTTTAATAAAAAGGAAACAAACAGATAAAACAGAGTTAGAATAGAGAGTGCTAGAGTTAGAGGGTCAAATAAAGATGGAAGAGATGTGTGTCTGTTTACCTAGTTTGACAGGAAATCCAGGCGGAAGCTTCATCTGAACAAATTCTCTGAGTTTATTAAAGTGCTTGAAGGGTGCGATGACCTCCAAAACATTTAATAGCCTGTAAAACAAGTCGTGGTCAGTAAGAAACAGCACATGGACGTGGCCAGGACTCTGCTGGAGGAGGCACACTTACGACTCGATGCCCAGAGGGAAGTCCTGACTCATGGCTACGGTTGCTTTGAAGTTCTTCTTGCTCTCTTTGCACACGAGCTCTCGGCCCAGATGAGGAGCCCTAGAAGAGACCAAACATGAGCCTCTCACCATGCTTTGACTCCTGTGTGTGTATAGCCCTATTCTTCAGTAACTGTTTCTCATATGGACGTCTGTAAAAACTGTATTGCATACCAGCTGCTGCCATAATAAAGACATATTTCGAATGTTTACATGCTTTTCTTCTCTTTCTGTTGGAATGGTGAAACAGTTATGAAGTATTGTTCTTTTTTAATAATTTCCAGCATTTCAGAATAAATATGCATGCAAATTACAATGAAGTACAACCATACCTTACGGTGTTTGGCAGTAGCCAAAAAGGTATTAAACATTACATTTTGAATCGATTTCTTCTCGTTAACTCAGAGATGAGGATTCGGACGGCAATTAAATTACCAATTTAAACAAAAAAAAAAAAACGTCCGAACAGGGCTTATGATGGACTTACTTTCCCGTCTCGGCGGTGATGTACTCCTCCCAGGAGATAGTGTTCGGAGACGGAGCGGTCAGCGACTGACGCCTCACCGGCTGTGAGAGCACAGACAAACAAAGGGTCAAACACTGAAAATTCATCAATGAGCAACACCTCACCACCAGCAGAGGGCGCTGCACAATCAACCTCAGCTCCTGTGAACAGCTTTAAACTAAACGCCATCATCATCTGTGAGTTAAACTGTCAGTCTGAGGTTTAATTCTGCTTTTAAGCGTCATCACAATAATCCACATCACTCCAGTCCATCAGTTAACGTCTTGAGAAGACAAAATCTGTAACAAATCCATCAAGATGTTTTTAACTGAAATATTAATCGTTGCCCAATGCTATTAATCACGCTGAATCAACTAGTTCTGTCAAACGATTAATCGAGATTAATCGGATCCAAAATAAGTTTTTGTTTACATAATATACGTATGAAACTAAGGCTGCTCGATTATGGCAAAAATCATGATTATGATTGCTTTGGTCAATATTGTAATTGCGATTATTTATCACGATTATGAGTGGGTCAAAACTTAACATGAGTGATTTATTTAAAGACGGTGGAATAAATCAAATATATATTTGCTATGACATCTACACTTTAGAGAAATTTCACAATTCTCAATACTAGGGTAACTAACATTAGTGTAAAAAAGAAACACAAGTCCTCAAAATTATTGCAAATAATTAAACACTAAATTATAAAAATGCAAAAGGACAAATGCAATAGAATAAAAATAAAGCCTACAAATGAAAAATACTGTGCTTAAAGGGTTTTTAAGGCTACTGCAGTTCTGAAGTATTCAGTTAACAGCCTACAACACAAATGAATAATCAAATGTAAAATAAAACGGCATAGTCTTCACTGTAAGAACTAAACTTTCTTTGTTTCCACAAAAGCTACAAAAGTCCTTCAGTGAAGAGCAGCGCGTGATTTTGTTTTTGTCTTTAGTTGTTTGATGAATATTAAGCGCACAGTCGCAGCAGGAATATTAGGCTGCTGTCACTTTAAGAGCCGCACCGACCCAATTTACTGTAACACACGTATTTATTACATAACCACTGAGGGTTTATGTTAATAATGTATGCATTTTGACATTTTTTTGTGCATATTTGACCATTTAGGTGCACACCTGGAGCTAAAGAATGGAGAAGCGAAAGTGCGCCGATTATTGTATTTTCATAATCTTTGGAGGCCGGATTCGATTAACTGCACAGCGTCACATGAGCGAACTGACCTCGAAGCTCTGCTCGATGATACTCCCTCCTTTGCTGAAGCTCTCCATGATGGCCTTGTTCCTCAGGATGTCCTCCTCGCTCAGATGCTCGCGTCTCTTCCTGGACTCCAGAACCAGGCCGTTCACCATGTAGAAATCCGCCAGGAAATTCCCCACGCGCTCCTGCGGGAACGTCAACGAGAGGATGCTGTCAGACGCCATCAAACCACTCAGAAACAACAGCACCACAGGTGTGCAATACACTCCAAACATGCCACCTAGTTATAATCAGATGATATTTTTCGGAGTGTGTTTTTGAGCTGGTTTAGGCGTGTTGTGTCACATTGAGTCGTTGAATCATTCATTCAACCAATTCATTCAAATCAGCTTCATTCATTCAGAAAACAATCAAGCAAGTGACTCTCTATAAAATACTCTTTCAGTGAATAGAGTTATTCAAAAACGCTGATTTGTTCAGGAACGAAACACCAGCATGTGTCGCTCAGACAGGAATTTTTAGATTTCGGAGACACAGTTCTCACTGCATTATTACAATTAATGACCAAATCAATGCAACTGATATTTTCTACTGACACACTACAGCAAAAGATAGAAATAACTGACTTGAAGGCAGTTTTAGCTGCTGGA
>NC_056607.1:24533397-24565897 GCF_018340385.1 Cyprinus carpio
GAGGTCTCTTGTCCTCCACACTCTCTCGTGACTGCTGCTTCAGCTTCCTCAGCAGAGCCGTGACTGAAACACAACACATCAACCATTAACTTCCCATTTCATCTGTCACCTGAAAATATGGTTTCAAAACAGCTTTATATGAATGGGTGCCGTCGAATTCCAAGAGTCTGATAAGATGATAAAAATATTACAATGCACTGCAGTCCATTAGTTAAGTTATGGTGTGGAGAAGAGATGAGATGAATCAAGTATTGAGTTGTTTTTTTTTTAAATAAATTGAGTCCATAATCCATAATAACACTTCCTCCAGTGAAAAAGTGTTCTGGTGTGAATCAGGAGAGAAATCTGCACAGATCAAGCAGCGTTTAAACAGCTTTAAACAAATATGTGTCTGGATTTTGATGTGAGAGACAACAGCAGATGCACAATACTTACCAAAAGTACTAAAATAGTTCAAAAGTACTGAAATATTATTAGAAATATTGCCTTAGTATCAAAAGTACTGAAATAGTTCCAAAAGTACTGAAATATTATTAGAAATATTGCATTAGTATCAAAAGTACTGAAATAGTTCCAAAAGTACTGAAATATTATCAGAAATATTGCGTTAGTATCAAAAGTACTGAAATAGTTCCAAAAGTACTGAAATATTATCAGAAATATTGCATTAGTATCAAAAGTACTGAAATAGTTCCAAAAGTACTGAAATATTATCAGAAATATTGCATTAGTATCAAAAGTACTGAAATATTATCAGAAATATTGCATTAGTATCAAAAGTACTGAAATATTATCAGAAATGTTGCATTAGTATCAAAAGTACTGAAATAGTTCCAAAAGTACTGAAATATTATCAGAAATATTGCATTAGTATCAAAAGTACTGAAATATTATCAGAAATATTGCATTAGTATCAAAAGTACTGAAATAGTATCAAAATACTGAAATAGTATCAAAATGCTGAAATTATATCAAAAGTACTAAAATATTATCAAAATACTGATATATATAGCCTTGTGGGCAGCGCGCCATGCAATGCCATTGCGCTACAGGCGTCCCGTGTTCGAATCCCAACTCAAGGACCTTTCCCAACCACCCACCCCCCCTCGTTTCCTGTCAATTCTGATCTCTCCTGTCACAACAAAGGCAAAAAATGCCAAAAAAATAAATCTAAAAAAAATACTGATATATTAACAAAAGTACTAAAATAGTACCAAAAGTACTGTAATATTATCAAAAGTACTGCATTAGTATCAAAAGTACTGAAATAGTATGAAAATACTGCAATAGTATCAAAATGCTGAAACAGAATCAAAAGTATTACCATATCAAAAGCACAAAAAATTTATCAAAACACTGATATATTATCAAAAGTACTGAAATATTATCAAAGTACTTCAAAGCATTATTATCAAAAATACTGAAATATTATAAAAATATTTATATGGTATCAAGATGCTGAAATAGTAGTATTATTAGTTTATTATCAAAAGTACTGAAATTTTATCAAAATACTGAAATGTTATCAAAAGGACTGCATTAGTACCAAAAGTACTGAAATATTACGAAAATACTGAAATAGTATCAGAACGCTGAAATAGTATCAAAAGTACTGAAATTTTATCAAACCTATTGAAATATCACCAAAACTAATGAAATAGTATAAAATGTATTAAAATAGCACCAATGAAATCGGACACTTTGATTACTCTAGGGTTGATCAAATACTCAAGCAGACAGTATTCAGCATTTCTCTCAAACTCTTCTAAACTGAATGCAGCTGAAGGACAAAGACTGTCACTAGTACATGTTTTATCCCATTAAAGCCTTAATAAACATCTCATAAAGCACATTTTTAGAGTACAGACCTTCTTCGTGTTTTTAATTAGAAACAGTCTGATCATGCCACCCAAACCAGCTGTAATTTGCACGTGATTTGCACAGCATTTTAAATGACTGACATTTGTTTTTCATTCTCTGTCGATCTCGGTCACGTCCGGACTTGCACCGCGAGCTCTTGAGAACTGATGACAGAAAACGGTCGATTCTGATTCACAGCCATTAAACTCCCATGATGCAGTGTCACACGAGCACACAAACACCTCTATCACTGAACTCAGCGCAGACAGACGGAGCTCAGTCTCCGATTGGCTTCAGGCACCTGTTTCCCTGCCAGAGGAGCTCAGATGAACCAGACCAGAAGAGAATCTGCTGCGTACATCCAGAAACCGGTGTTACATCCTCAGTTAAACTAACTAGTACAAGTGAGTGAAGAGATAACCTGCTCAAGACATATAGAAGAACATTGGGAACCAAACCATTTTGGACCCCATTGACTTTCACTGTTTAAACCCCAACCTACAGGCACATTTCTCAAAATATCTACTTTTGTGGTTCACAGAAGAAAGTCAGGTCATACAGGTTTGGAACCACGTGAGGGTGAGTAAATAAGACAGAATGATCAGTTTTGGGTGAACAAGTCTTAACTAGTCGACCAACATCCTAGATGACCTCTGATGTCTTCAGTCAAAGGTCACGACCCACTTCTGAACATCTCGCTGCTCTCGGCTGATGGGAGTGATGGAGAGATCAAATCAAAACGGAGTGATTCATGTGCTGCATCTCCTGTAGGAGTCCACCCACCATCACTGATTCATCATCATCTTCACTGAGAAATTAATAACTCAAGCCAACAAAACTATGACGCCTTCTAAAAAAAACCTTTCATCTGAGGCACATGCTATGTAATAAAAGCTGGCTTTGTCGAGTCAATAACAGTTAAACACAACACGAGGAGAGACGAGAATGAGAGTGTGAAGGGGAAATATGAACAGAAGTACGTCATGCTAATAAATCAACAACTAAATGTGAGTCTAATGGAATGTTCTTCTCATTATTAGGTACCTATGATTTGTGTGATGTGAAAAAATGCAGACAGAAGCACAGAATGCAGTCACAAAAATGGGATTTCACCACTGCATGTGAGAAAACAATCATCAGACGCACAGACCCTTACTACGGCTCGCCAAAATAAAAGTTTTGAAGAAATTATCACTGAAATACATTATTTTTAGGGAATATCACACAGACTTTCACCCATTTTTCACTTAAACAGTAACCCTCTGTTAGACGCACAGACCTAAAAAAAAAAAAAAAGAATTTGTAAAAGATTAAAAAAATTGTTAAAGTTGTACGGATTCATCTGATTACATCTGTTAATAAATATATGTATAATGAATTTGTATTAAATCATAAAACAGAATTAAAACATTAAAACCGAAAGAACAGAATCATATAGACACTATTATTGTGAAAATGTTAACAAATTATTAAATTGTTACAGTTTTATGAATTTGATTGTTTAAACATCCTTTTGAAAATGTACTTTGACAATTAAAACTGAATCCAGGAAAAAGTAATGTAAAATGCAGAATTTCTAATTAATGAATTAATTAAAACTTATAGAGCCCACTATTGTTAACAAATTATTAAACTGTTAAAGTTTTATTCAAATGATTAGACATCCTTTTGTTTATTAATATTTTGTTAAACCATTACAACACAATCCATAAAAAATAAAAACTGAATTTTTATTTTTATTTTGGGGAGGGGGGTAAATAAACTGTATAATGTACCATTACAACACAATCTGTATGTGTTTAAAACTGAATTTTTATTTTTATTTTGGAACCACGGACTCAGGCTGATGCTTCATCTATTTTGCATCTCTTGCAGATACGCAGTCCAATGCAAATGATTCCTATGTAAAGAGTGAGCAGGAACTCGTTATCCGCCGGTGATCGTTATCTGAACGAGCTCTTCATTACCACAGACTCAGCATCGTTAGGAGCTGGTAAACACACATTAATGCTTGCAGGGTTTTCAGTGAATTAGCGCAGACGGTGTAACGTTATCCAGAGTGAGATTTAATCTGACAGAGACTGAGCCGCTTTAACTCACCACAACAACAGACACGCATCTCATCTGGACTCGTGCTGTCCTTAATGGAGGAGATCAGAGCGGAGCTCATGTGACCTGATCACACACACACACGCACACACACATACTCACCTACATACTCACACACACTCACACTCAGAGAGATACACACACACACAGACACACACACTCACACACACACTCACACACGCACGCACGCACGCACGCACGCACGCCACGCACGCGCACACACAGACACACACACACACACTCACAGAGACATACACGCACACACACTCACACTCAGAGAGATACACACACACACACACACACCACAGCCGCACACACACACTCACAGAGACAGACACGCACACACACTCAACACTCAGAGAGACACACACCACCGCACACACACACACACACACACACGCACACACGCACACACACACACACACACACACTCACAGAGACATACACGCACACACACTCACACACACACACACACTTCAGAGAGACACACACACACACACACACACTCAGAGAGACACACACGCACGCACGCACACACCACACACAGAGACCTACACACACACACACACACACTCACACACACTCTCTCTCACACACACACACACTCACAGAGACATACACGCACACACACTCACACTCAGAGACTCAGAGACACACACACACACTCAGAGACACACACACATACACACACACACTCACACATACTCACCTACATACACACACACACACACACACTCTCACTAAGCTAACTAAAACAAAAACAAAAAAAATTGTACTTGAAATAAAATAAAAATAAAACTTATTTAAAACGTATTACAACTTATTTAAGGAAATGATTCTCATTTTTGTTTAGTGAGGTACTAATATAAACTAACACCAAAACTGAAACCATATATATATATATACACAATTTAGTTGCTAAGGCAGTATTTCTCATTTTCATTTAGAGACTAAAATAACTAAAACGGAACAAACTGAAACGTAATAAAAACCATATTTATAAATAATAAAAATGACAAAACAACGAAAATTATTTTTAAAAATATTAATAATAAAATGACAAACACAACAAAATGAAAACACAAAATACAAAAATAAAATCTAATTCAAGACATGAGCAAAAACAGTATATCAGTGCCGTACTCATCTGTCGGTCTCCGTAGCTGATGGCCTCGGCGAGTGGACTCCATCCCTGAGCGTTTTTCACCTTCACTGGTGCATTATGGGCCAGCAGGAGATGGGCACATTCTGAGGAGAGAAGAGCAGTCCCTTGAACGTCTGATTTCACTCACATCACAGACTCCTCAGAGACACTGAAATCACACTGACAAACCAAACACTAACTACATCGACTGTCTCCAAACTGTACAGACTTCTGTCTGTCATATACTGCGTCTATGCATCTCTCTTTTCAATAAATGACCCTTGTTTTGCTGTTTTATTATGCACTGCATATGTTTTAAGACACAGCAGAACCGTTTCGCCCAGCGCTGCACGAGCTCCAGAAAGGGAAGCATGCCACTGAAATGACGCTGAGATCCCGATTTAAACATAAAAGGAGGTGCAGCAGCTTAATTTATCATCCCCCTTCTGCTGCGGCCACAAAGGAACGTCTTTAATTTCAGTGTTCAGAAGAAAGAAACGCCTCGGAGCTGTTCACGGGTCAAACACTAGTGGACGACTAGAGGCAGTAAAGATGAAATACTAGCACACTACACACTATATAGTGCTGACTTCTGAAAATAACACGTGAAAGAGAACGCAGTAAAACACTTCAAACTGTAGTACACTATATAGTGCATGTTTACTGCATTATTTAGCATTTAATCCAATTTTGTATAAAATGTCTCAACTCTTGACATCAAAATAAAAATATTTAATAAAACAAAAAAATAAATATAAAATAAAAAATATTTAAAAACAATAAATACACAAAATAAATATATAAATACAATGAAATAAAAATAGTACTGTAATATATTATTGTAAATAATAAAAATAAATAATATAATAAAGTGATAGATTATAAGATTTAATACCTTGTATAGTTTCAAGTCACTGTAAGTTGCTTTAGATAAAAGCGCCTGCCAAATGCATTTACATTTATGTATCAACGTAAATGCATAACTGTTAATGTAAATATCACTACTGGTTCATCTGTCAAACTGGAAATGAAAGGTCACGTCTAATGCACTGCATTGTGGGATACAGTATGCTATGGAAGCTTATTTCAGCTAAGGAATAAAAAAGAGTTAGTCAAAAGGTTATTGCTTTTCATGCGACAATTCATTTTTTTTAATTGAAATTCTGCGAAAAAAAATCTGAGCTGCCAAACAGAAAGTCAGAAATGTAAGATAAAAAGTCGCAACTACCATTTTTACATTTTTAAAATGTTAAATCATAATTTGGAGGGGGGGAAAAAGCCAGAATTGCATGAAGAAAAATCTAAATTGTTAGATATAACATCGCAATTGCAAAAAGATTGTGAGATAAAAAGTTGTAACTATCTTTTTACTTTTTTTTTTTTTTATTCCATTGTGAAATTGTGAGTTTATAACTTGCAATTATAAAGAAGAAAAAACTCAAGAATTACGAGATAAAAAGTCGCAATTTATTTTTTTAATTCTGTGCCGAAAACAAAAAGAAGGCGAGACGTAAAGTCATAATTGCGAGAAAAAGTCAGAATTGCGAGAAAGTCAGAATTCTGAGAAAAAGTCAGAATTCTGAGAAAAAGTCAGAATTCTGAGAAAAAGTCAGAATTGCGAGAAAGTCAGAACTGCGAGAAAAAGTCAGAATTCTGAGAAAAAGTCAGAATTGCGAGAAAAAGTCAGAACTGCGGGAATGTGTGAGAAGAAGAAGTAATTATTATGAGAGTAAGTATTGCGAGGAGAAAAAGTCAGAATTGCGAGAAAGTCAGAATTGCGAGAAAAAGTAGGGATTGGTAGGAATTCTGAGAAAAAGTCAGAATTCTGAGAAAAAGTCAGAATTGCGAGAGAAAGTCAGAATTCTGAGAGAAAGTCAGAATTCTGAGAAAAAGTCAGAATTGCGAGAAAAAAATCAGAATTCCAAAAAAAAGTCAGAATTGCGAGAAAGTCAGAACTGCGAGAGAGAGTAAGGTTTGTGTTATGAGGTAAGAGTTGAGAGTTGAGGTAGGAAGTTATGATTGTAAGTCAGAATTGCGAGAAAAAGTCAGAATTGTGAGAAAAAGTCAGAATTCTGAGAAAAAGTCAGAATTGCGAGAAAAAATCAGAATTCCAAAAAAAAGTCAGAACTGTGAGAAAAAAAGCCAGAATTCCAAAAAAAAGTCAGTAAAAAAGTCAGAACTGTGAGAAAAAAAGCCAGAATTCCAAAAAAAGTCAGTATTCCGAGAAAAAGTCAGAATTGCGAGAAAGTCAGAATTGCGAGAAAAAGTCAGAATTGCGAGAAAAAGTCAGAATTCTGAGAAAAAGTCAGAATGCGAGAAGTCAGAACTGCGAGAAAAAGTCGAATTCAGATAAAAGTCAGAATTGCGAGAGAAAGTCAGAATTCTGGAGAAAAGTCGAATTCTGAGAGAAAAAGTCAGAAACTGCGAGAAAAGTCAGAATTTCTCCAGAAAAGTCAAGAATTGCGAGAAAAAATCAGAATTGCGAGAAAAAGTCAGAATTGCGAGAAAAAGTCAGAACTTTGCGAGAAAAGTCGAGAATTGCGAGAAAAAGTCAGAATTCTGAGAAAAAGTCAGAATTGCGAGAGAAAAGTCAGAAAAAGTCAGAGGTAAAGTCAGAATTCTGAGAAAAAGTCAGAATTGTTGAGAAAAAAGTCAGAATTTCTGAGAAAGTCGTCAGAATTGCGAGAAAAAGTCAGAATTCGTCAGAAGTCAGAACTGTGAGAAAAAACTTTTAAAATAGATTTCCATTACTTTTTAATCCATTTTAATTAATTCTCCAAAACACTAGAATATGGAAATAACTTTTACTGTACTTCTGATCACACTGCAAAAAAAGTGCTGTTCTTCCTCTGTATATCTGTCCAGGGTTTCTACAGCCCCAGTCAGAAACTGTTAGAATTTAAGACATTTTTAAGACCCTTTTTAATACCAGAATATGCGAGAAAAGTCTAAACCTGCGAGAAAGTCACAATTTTTATTTACATTCAGTAATATTTAAAAAGTCAGAATTCTGAGAAAAAGTCAGAATAATGCTGTAATAAATTCATTTATCCCTACGATAGGAAGTCAGATGTCTGAGGAAAAAGTCAGACAAATTCCATAAAAAGTCAGAAATAACTGAAAAAGTCAGAATTGCGAGATAAACAATTTATTCTGACAGCAAAATTGTCATCAGTGTTTTCTGAGCTTAAAAAAGCCAGAATTCTGCAAAAAAGTTAGTATACCTGTACAAAAAGTCATGTGTAATTGCGAGACATGCGTCAGCAATTCTGAGGAAAAAGTCCATTACAATTCGAGAAATTCAAGTCAGAAGGGGCTGCTACAAGGCAGAAATAAGTCAGAATTGCGAGAAAAGTCAGAACTGCGATAAAAAAGTTAATTAGATTTGTTTTTAAAAAAATTCAGAATTCCAATAAAAAAAGTCAGAACTGCGAGAGCAAACTTTCCAACATACTTCTCAACTAAACTACCAGTGTGCCGAGAAAAGTAAGTCACTGAAATTGTCAACTGTCACAATCATTCATGTCAACTGATTGAGTATGCTATCATGCTGGTATCTTAAACCCCAAAGACTTGTTGTGGACAGCTGACTCCTGATAATGATATTGCAATTACTGTTGGTGGTAAAATAGAAATTAATCTTTTCTAATAAGTTTAAATTGATTTTTACCATTTTGGGCATTTTACCTTTATAAACCATGTTTTTCACATACTGCAACATTATCTTTTGAGTCAAATCTTACTTTAATCACGTGAACTAGAATAATCAGACATTCACGCTGGGCTGCGATTGTGCTCAGAAATCCGTATCAACAAATGCAGACATAATCATAATTAAACATTAAACGGCATACTGATATTTGAAGTAATTAAAAAAATGAAACGATACTTTAAATGTGAAATTCTGCAGCCGCTGCAGAAAGTCACTGTTAACAATGTCCATTGCTCTCCGCTCATTTAAACGATTCATTCAGGCCTTTTATTTCAGACACTGTCAATGTTTCTCAAAGACGCAAAACAGCGCTGTGGATTTGTTGTAATTATTTTTTATACAGCGAAATTGAGCATAAATAGGCAAGATGTGTAATAAAACGACTACCATTAAAAAACCTCTGTGTATTGAAAAAGCATCTGCACCAAAAAATGTGAAAAAAATCTCGCTACTGTGTACTGTTTTTCTGGTAATCTGCAGGTAAATGGGCAAGGGCACTTTTAAGAATATTAAGCTTAAGCTCACTGTGTCCATTAAACTAAAAAGATTTTATAAATAAACATTCTTAATGGATTTACCTCATATGTTTCTCTAAAGATAATGTTTTCCTCTCACAAGAGATCAACAGATCAAACAGAACGCAACTTCAGCGCGAATTTCCATTACTGTGTTAATCTAATTTTAATGCAATTGTCTGATGACGTAGTAATTTACCCGCGGGGAAGAAAAACTCTTCGGTTCTGTCCAATGATTGTAAAAAACCGTCAATTAGGGTCCATCAGACTTCTCGGGTACTGTGAACAAAAATATTTAAGACCCATCGAATACGAATTTAAGACATTTTAAGACTTTTTAAGGCCTTATATTAGGAAAACGTTATTTAAGACATTTTGAGACTTTTTAAGGACCCGCGGACACTCTGTCTGTCTTGTTTTCCAGTGAAAATGTGGTATAGATTATGATATTGTGTTATATTTACTGGAGAGGCAGAATTATTAAGATCAGAGATATGTTTTATGAACTTCATCAAAATAAAGTGAGTTTTTCATTAACGAAAACTAAGCAGACAAAATATCTGTGTCAGTTGTTGTGTGTGTTGTGTGTGGGGTGTGTGTGTGGTGTGGTGTAATTGTGCAAAAGGAAGTGTCTTGTGTGTGTGTGTGAGCAAATGTCTTTAGTGTGTGCATTTTTGTGTGTCTGTGTGTGTGTGTGTGTGTGTGTGTGTGTGAACTCTAAACACAATGAAGCAGATTTACAGCAACGGTCTTCACTGAATCAGCGAGCAAGTCTTGCATTCCCGCTACGCCTCTGAGAAATCCCGCTTAAATGATTAATAAGTGTGTAGTGTATTAATGAATGCAGAGTGTAGTCGTGCGCTCACAGGGGAGCTGTGCATGAATATTTCACCACGGCCTGCGTTCACAGACAAATGCATTCGGCATTACTAAAGAGAACATCAAAACTTCATGAAGTTCATTAAATAGTCAAATTCAGCGAGATATTTCATAACTGTATGAAATCGTAACAATCAATCAACAGCACTAATAAAAAACTTCTGATGATAATTATCATGCTCAACAGTGATCAAAATCAACTCTGGGGTCGATCTCATAAAATCTATCAAAAACACACTCTGGTCTTCACACAGAAACAACTAAATTACATTTTGCATGAAGAAAAAGAAGCCATTTTTGCATTTAAACATTTATCTACCAAATTATTATTACAACAATTCCTCATGAAGAAAAAAACATTTCTGTTATCATGTACGTGTGTATGTCACTATTTATATATCAGGGTAGCATTTAGTGAACTGCATTTAATTTATGCTGATTTAAATAATAAAAATGAATTGTATTACAGTATATTTTATTATTACTGATTTACAATAATGAGAATGACAATGGAATTAAATATTATAATATTTAAGTTAGTTAAAATCAACACCTTATTTTACCACCAATTTATTACAACAAATTCTCAACTAGTAAACACATTATGATTCTCTCTCTCTCTCCGTGTGTGTGTGTGTGTGTGTGTGCGTGAGAGTGTGTTTAGTGTGTGTGTGTAAGAAGAGAGATGTGTGTGTGTGTGTTGAGTGTGTGTGTGTGTGTGTGTGTGTTTAGTGTATGTGTGTTTGTGTGTGAGAGAGAGAGAGAGAGAGCTTGCTTGTGTGTGTGTGTGTGTGTGTGTTTGTGGTTATTAGTGTGAGTTAGTGTGCTTAAATACATAAATACATATATGTATTTAAAAAACTCATTGTATTATTATAGTATATGTTTTATTGTACTATGCTAAAGAATAATTGAATGACAGTAATGACAATGAAAATAAAAAAATGTAGTGGTCAAAAATATACGATCTGGATGTGTTACTGTAATGAACATGAGGGTTTTTGCATTAATAATGCATGTGAAAAAGAATGACAAAATGTCAATTAAAAAAAATTTTGCAAAAATGCATTCGAATTTCAATTAAAAAAAATTTCCATTGGGAAGTTTGTTTTTTTATAAATGATGTTTTATGCCACTGATCTGTCGTGTCATGCTGGGAAACACCCAATCAAGCATTCAGGTGTATCAGAAGCGGGCGACTCACCTTTATGACCCATCATAACAGCCAGATGAAGAGGAGTGTTTCCTGTAAGACACACGATACTGAGTCATTTACAACCGGGACAAACCCAAACTCAGCAATCATTCAGCAAAACTGCAAACATGCGTCTGTATAGCTTTTATTCATTTTAATTTCAGTTTTGTTTATCACAATTATAAGACCTCTGCTCTGCATGTGCACAGAAGCAGTTTGATATGATGTGAGAATGAAAACTGGTAGCACAGGTTAGTGAACCAAACAAACACACGAACCGGCTCACGAGAATGACATTAATCACGACTGATTCATAATCCATCACACAGATAAAACCTGAAATGAATGCTAGCTCTGCTGTTGTCCGTCACAGGCAAAACATGCAGAATTACAAGATCCAAGCAAACTAGTTTTCCTAGAGTCAAACTAGAGTCATCGAGGCTCTAGATCATCAAGATTCTGGAATACTGTGGTTCATAATCTGAAGAAAAACAGTTCTAGATCCTTCTCATGATTGTGAATTATTAAGACTCTCTGTCTCCGTATTTGGTTCTAGATAAGCATGTTTCTGTATTATTATACTCTAAATAATACTAACAGGTCTAGATCACTTTGGCTGTGAATTGTTATGATTCTCTATCACCATATTTTTGAGGCATTATGGCTCATAATAATTATGGCTCTGAATAACAACAACAGTTCTAGATCACCACAACTCTAGAGCACTATTCTTTATTACCATGTTTTTAAGTCATTAAGGCTTTAGACCAGCATGATTTGAATTATTATGAATCTGAATAACAATTCTAGATCGTCGTGATTCTGGATTATTAAGATTCTCGGTCTCCATATTTTTGAGGCATTATGGTTCTAGATAAGCATGTCTGTATAACTAATACTCTGAATAATAATAGGTCTAGATCACTGTGGCTGTGGATTATTATGATTGTCGATCACCGAGTCATTATGGCTACAAACATAATAAGCATGGCTCTGAGCGATAACAACAGTTCTAGATCACCATGATTCTGGATCATGATTCTTGATCACCATGTTGTTGAGTCATTAAGGCTCTAGATCAGCATGACTCTGAATTAATATGAATCTGAATAATAACAGTTCTAGAGCAGCGTGATTCTGGATTGTTATGGTTCTTGATTATCACATTTAGACATTTAGGTTCTAGATCAGAATACTCTGGATTAGTAGAACTCTCAATCGCTCTGTTTTTGAGTTATTAAGCTTGTAGAGCAGCATGATTCTAGATTATCATGGTTCTCAATTACAATGTTTTATATCATTATGGTTCTAAATTATAATAATTGCAGCTATGAATAATAGTTCTAGATCATCATAGCTCTGGACTATTATGGTTCACAGTCACCATGTTTTTGAGTAATTATGGCTCTAAATCAAAACTCTGAAAGATAACAGCTCAAAATCAACATGATTCTGGATTATTACGATTCGCAATCACCATGTATAATCTGAATAATAACAGTTCTAGATCATCATTCTTGTGGTTTATTAGGATTATCACGTTTGTTTTTTGTTTGGTTAATGTTGTTGATCATGTTTTTTTTTTATTATTGTTGTTGTTAAGCTTGATTTTTTTTGTTTTTTTGTTTTTTATTTACAATGTTTTGTATCATTTTTATAATAATAGTTCTAAATCTACACAATTCTGGATTATTATGGCCCTTGATCACCTTATTTTTGAGTCATTAAGGCTCTTGATCAACATGATTCTGGATTATTATGGTTCTCGGTCATCATATTTTTTAGACATTATGGTACTAAATTATCATTATTCCAGATAATATGATTCTGAAAAATAACCTATTTCTAGATCACCACAGTTGTGTATTATTTTGATTCTCAATCACCATGTTTTTGGGTCATTACAGCTCTAGATCAGCATGATTCCAGATAATATGATTCTGAAAAATAACCTACTTCTAGATCACCACAGTTGTGTTTTATTATGATTCTCAATCACCGATTGTATTATTTTTTATTATTGCTTATGTCTAGAATTCTTCAGGATTTTATTATTGTGATTAATAATCAATTTCTATGTATACTATGATTCTGAAAATTAACCTATTTCTAGATCACCATGTTTTTTGGGTCATTACGGCTCTAGATCAGCATGATTTCTGGATTTTATGATTCTGAAAAATAACCTATTTCTAGATCACCACAGTTGTGGATTATTATTATAATACGCAGTCACCATGTATAATCTGAATAATCGCGGTTCTAGATCATCATGCTTGTGGATTATCAGGACACTCGATCAGTTCTGAATAAAGTCAGCTCGCGCTCTCTCACCGTGCACGTCTTTCTGCGCGATGTTCTGCGTCCGGATGAGCGATGACAGCCTCCGCACGTCTCCGCGGAACACGCACTCATGCACGGGGTACGCGCCGTCAGTGTCGCCGTGGTTCTGGTTCTGCTGCGAGCTGGAGCGGAGGATCCTGTGGTTCCCGCCGCTGAGGATCTTGCTGCCCCGGTTGGCTTTGATCGGCCCGGTGGCCGCCGGCTCCTCGTCCGGATCCAGCAGATCCAAACCCGCCTTGCGCTCTTTGCGCACCGAGCGGATCTTCTCTCCCGTCATATTTACACAGGATGAACGGTGGAAAACAGCATCCCGCACAACATGAACACTGTCCGGTGACTCAACAGAGACGGACGTGGAATGAAACACGCTCCGGAGCGAACGCATCGAACGGTAAACAAACGACACATACACACACACACCCTACGAGGAAGAGCCATCTGCCATCTTCCGCTCGCAGTCTCGCGAGAATCACGGGCGGGCCTAGTGAACACAGCGCGGAGTCTCGCGAGAATGAGCGGACTCGCCCTCAAGCGTCGAAACAATCCGCGACTCTCGCGAGAATGGCGTGCGGGGAGACAGGAGAGACTGGCTAGTCTCGCGAGAGTGAGTAATTCAGCCAAATACAACAGAGATGTCCCCTAATTCATTCATTGAAGAAGGTTAAACACTTTACTTTGTCAGTTTTATTAGGGAAAGCAGCTAATAAGATATATGATCATTTTATTACATTTGTAAAAAGAAACTAAATTATATAAAAGATTATAGTCTTTTTGATTTATTTATTTGTTTGTTTTTGTTTTAATTTCTAGTTTGTTTATTTGTTTTGCTGAGTTTTTATGTTTTATTTTGTCCTGCAAGCAAAACCCTGATCCATCAGTTATGCTGCCAACCGCCAATCAAGACCAAAGAAGAAGAAGAAGAAGAAGAAGAAGAAGTGAACCTGTGTTTGTTTGGCATACACAAGCATTTCTTGTAACAAGCACTTTGAGTAGTTGAGAGGATCAGACGTGTTTCTGACGTGTTTTGGAAACAGACAGAGCTCTTATATTAGTTCAGAGACTTCCACATGTTCCTTAAACCTTTATTATTTAAATCCAACTCACAAAACCATTTGAAAGAGGATGAATTTCTGTAGAATATTTTCTCAAAAATATTTTGAATATTGTGCCGTTTTACTTTGATATCTATTTTGTTTGTTTTTTTTTGGGGGGGGGGTTAACTCTTTCATTTGTATTCATGAGAGTTCATAGTAAAGGTAGAACAATCCTAAATAAAATATTTAAAAAAGAAATTCATGTGAATTCATATTTTATTATTATCATTATATTATACTGAGAAATAAAATGCATATATTAAAGACTTATTTTTGGCATTTTTGCCTTTAATTAAACAGGAATGTTATATTAGTAAATTATTAATATTATTATTATTATATTGAGGAATAAAATCAGTATATTGGAGATTTATTCTTGGTATTTTATGCCTTTATTATTATTATATATATATATTTTTTATTAGTATAAATACTTCTAAATAAATTCAACATATTAAAGATTTATTTAGGAATATTTGCCTTTATTTAGACACGATTTGTATTTATTAGTAAATTAATAATCATAATACTAATAATAATAATAATATACTGAGAAATAAAAGCAATATATTGAAGATTTTATTTTTGGCATTTTTTGCTTTTATTTAGAATTTTTATTTATTTATTATTATATTATTTATTATTAGTATAAAGTTGCGAAATAAATTCAACATATTGAAGATTTGTTTTGGAATTTTTGCCTTTATTAAGACAGCATTTTTCATTTATTAGTAAATTATTATTATCAATAAAAATAATAATAATATACTGAGAAATAAAATTATTATATTGAATATTTATTTTTGGCATTCACTATTTTTTATTTATCATTAAATTAAGCAATATTTTATATATATATATTGCAGAATAAAATCCCTGTATTGAAGATGTATTTTGATACTGGGGTGTTAGGACAGAGAAATCCTAAATAAAACATAACGGAGATATTCATGTGAAAATGTGACCTCTTAATAAAAAATAATAAATGATACTGAATAATAAATAAACTGATACTCTGATTTCTATCCCACACAACAGAAACACTGCTGATTATTATTATTCTGACTATAATCTCACGAGTGTTGGAAGAACTGCACGTGATCCTTCAGTTTATCCTTCGTCTTGGGTGTTGTGTGCGTCGCAGTGAACGGATGGAAGCGGAGTGTGTTTCACAACACATCCACGTCTAAACATCCCTAAATCAAGATTCATTTACTAAAGCCACAAAATGACTCATGATATCAAATCTTGTTTTTGAAAAATGCATCAAAATGAATCTTAGTTGAATATTAGTTCATGACTAAAAAAAAGAACATCTGTCATGTGGTATATATATATATATATATATATAAATCTTCAATGTATTGGAAGGAATATATATATATAAAAGATTAATTCATGTGAATCCTAATAAAACCTCTTAATAAAGAATTATGAGTTACACTAAATAATAAATAAATGGTAACTCTCTTATATCGTACAGAACAGAAAAAGTATTGCTGATTATTAATATTATTTCTCATGAGTGAGTCAACTTTTGACCTATTAACCTGACAGGAGAAAAGATGAACATCAGCTGGCAGGCTTCGGGGAGAAAGATCATGCCGTTATTCGGGTTTTAGTTTAATCTGAGGATTAAAGAAGCTTCTTAGAAAAAATGTTAAGCCTGCAATCTATCGAATGGAAACCCTCAGTAATCAAACGCAGGTCTGTTATTGATAGTTTAGTCTGTTTTGGATGTTTTTGTGTGTTTCAGTGGATGGCCTCGAGTGAAGCTGATAAATCTCAGTGTGATGAGGAGCCTCGGCCTGGAGACCGGATCGAGATCTTCAGACCAGCACCAGAACATCATCAACCTCACAGCTGCCGGTCAGAGCCACGGGCTCAGAGATACTCTCCTGACCGCACTGTATCTGATTTACTGCTGTCAAACCATTAATCACATCCAGAATAAAAGTTTATGTTTACATGCTATATGTGTATTTATTATGTATATATGAATACAAAAACATGCATGTATATCTTTCAGAAAAATAAGTGACCCTGGAGCACAAAATCAGTCATAAGGGTCAATTTTGTGAAATTGAGATGTATGCATCATCTGAAAGCTGAATAAATAATCTCTCCATTGATGTATGGTTTGTTAGTAGGACAATATTTGTCTGAGATACAACTATTTGAAAATCTGGAATCTGAGGGAGCAAAAAAATCTAAATATTGAGAAAATCATCTTTAAAGTTGTTCAAATGAAGTTCTTAGGCAATGCATATTACTAATCAAAAATTAAGTTTTGATATATTTACAGTAGGAAATTTACTAAATATCTTCATGGAACATGATCTTTACTTAATATCCTAATGATTTTTGTCATAAAAGAGAAATGTATAATTGTGACCCATACAATGTATTGTTGTCTATTGCTACAAATATACCTGTGCTACTGATGACTGCTTCTGTGCTGCAGGGACACAGATTTTCTTGACCTGGTTATATGCAATAATTCAAATACACAGATCTTAAATGTAGGGATGAATATTATTATTTTCTGAGAGCAGATGTGGACTAAACGTCTCTGACTGTGTTTTCCTCCGGTCAGACGAGAGTCCGGCTGCAGCTGTGTCCAGTGTGAAGGCCGTGTTCAGCATGCAGCTCCTAAAGGAGGAGATTCATACCGGATCAATAATAAATATGATGACAGTCACACATTGCTGGCCGTGTCAGAGATCATTGGGCGAGCGCATACTGATCTCATACAGTGTGTGATTGTTGTGTCTCAGTACCTGAGACTGCAGGCCAGCTACATGTCCTCTATGTACTCACATCTTTAGGATGAAAAGTTGTTGTGTGTTAAAATGGAATTAACTCTTGCTGTGACAGCTTGATATGGTATTCAAAGAATTGAAATAAAAGTGTAGTAAACTAGGATTGTCTGTGTAAAGGAAATATTTTTAAATGTATTTTTAATATAATAATTATAATATAAAAATATCTAATTATTATATTATTTAAAATTTAAATAAATTATTATAATTATATTTTGATTATATTATAAATAATTATAAGTAAATAAATTAAAATATTAATGTCAATTAATCACATCCAAAATAAGTTTTTGTTTGCATAATATATGTGTGTATTCTGTGTATATTTATCATGTATATATAAATACATACACATGCATGCATATATTTCAGAAACATGTTTATATATTAAATATATTTATTTATAAAATAAATTATATTAATATACATATAGACATAAATAGAAGTAAATATTTTTTAAATATATACTGTGTATTTATATATACATAATATACACAGAACACACACCGCATACATTATGCAAACAAAAACTTTATTTTGTATGTGATTAATCGTTTGACAGCACTAATTATGATATTTAGAAAATATTAAAGGGATAGTTCTGTCATTATTTTGGGGGGGGGGTGTTTACAGAACACTCTTTTCAACTCAAAAAAACTGAAAACTTTTTGTGTTTCAGCCGTTTATTTACACAAAAATGGCATTTTGTGGACCTAAAAACACTAACCTTTGAAAACGAGTTTTTGGAAACTATACTGTTATCGTCTCCAAATAAAACAAAAATATAAGCATGTGTGTATTTGTTGAGGGACATCGCCACCTACTGGCCGGGCATTAATACAGCATTTCTGTTATTTTTCTGGTCATCTAGATCATGAAACCTTTTCTGTTTTTCTGTAACTGTACCCTTGCTCACTCTGATGTGGCTCTGAACCTGTGAGTTTCTTTTCCAGCGGAACACAAAAGAAGATATTTTGAAGAATGTGGGAAACCTAACAGCTGCTTGTTTGGAAGTCAATGTGGACCAGCAAACAGAGTTCTCCTTTTTGAGTGAATTGTCCCTTTAAGTGATTAAAAACACTGCACAACCCGTATTAGAAAGAACTGTTTTTAATTACAAACTTTACATGTACAAAAAGTTGAAAACAACAGTCTACGCGTCCGTGTGTGGAATCAGCGCCCGAGCCGATTGGTCGGCTGAAGTGTGACGGAGCAGCTGATTGGTCGCTCAGGTGCTGTGTGTGGCCTGCTGCATGATGACGGAGCAGAGACTCAGTAACTGCAGATACTCGTCCGCGCCGTCTGACAGACACTTATCCACCTCCTGAAACACACAAACACCAGGGACCTTATCAAAGCTCACCATATATTCTAATGCAGTTTGAGAGTTTGAAATGAAGAGCTGCAACCATGTTCTTAACTAAGAAAACTACTTTCTACACTTGAGAGAGATGTTTAGAGTCTGGAGTGTGTTTAAACCTGTAGCTGTCAGTAATTGATGCTGCACTTGAAGCTTTTATTCTGAAGGAAACTCCAGCTTCAGTGAAAACAGGCTTACAAAACCCCCCTCACTACAAATCTAGAGAAACACTGTGAAGATAAAGCAGAACTGCTGTCTGCTCTAAACTCACAGCAGGTGAAATAAAGGAGCTGACTGCATTCATTCAGTGTGAAGCAAGCCCTTCTGAGACAGAAAACACCGGATCAGCAGCTGATCGTCTGAACCAAGTGTGTGCTTCACTTTGAAACAGACTTGATGAAGAGATGAAGCAGATCCTTTGACAGAATAATGACCCAAACACAACTTTAAACACCTTTTATGTTTCAATATGATTTAAACACTACACTTTCTGCCCTGAAGACCTATCGTTTCATATCGAGATAATATCGTTAGATCCCTATCAAACACACAGAACAAACTGCTGGTTTCCTCCGTCTCTGCAGACTTACAGCCATCTTCTCCGTGATGACAGACTTCTGTTTATCGCTCAGCTTCTCGTCGATGATGACGTCGTGTAACTGGTTGAGGACGTTGGTGGCGGCGTATCCCTGATCGATCATGTCCTGCACATATCAAGAGCGGGATTATTGACCAGAGCTGCAGAGATGCAGAAGCCCCTCAGAGATGACTGACCTTCACAGCGAGCTCCAGCTTCTCAAACGTGCCTCTGCAGCAGATCTGGAGGAGCGCCTCGATCACTTTGGGAGGAACCACCTGGAACAGAGAGTCTGAGAGTTAAGATGCGTCTCGGAGACGCTCGAGCTCCGTCAGGAAGGATCCCTCACCCCGGCGATCTCGATGATGATCTGCTCGGTGATCTCTTGCTCGGTGTTGAGTCTGGCGGCGCTCTGGAGGTAAGTGATGGCCTTCCTGAGATCTCCCTCCGACACCTTCACCAGAGCCTCGATGCCCTGCCGCACACGCAAGACACACGCTTGACAAAATATCTATTCAATTTACACTACACACCTTGTTTCTGTAGCAGTGTTTTATCAGTCAAACATTATAAAGACAACGTGTGAACAGTAACTGGGATTTTTTCCAATATCACAACAAAAATAAATGAAAAACAAAACATTAAACAGATTTGTAAAATAAACAAAATAATACATTAATTCATAAAAAAATAATTTAAATGATGATTAAATAAAAAATGGAAAAAATAAAAAATATGTAAAAAAAAAAAAAAAAAAAAAAAAAAAAGTACATTCAAAATCAGTAAAATTAAAAAAAAAAAATTTTTTAAATGAATGTATATATTTGTATAACAAGTGTGAACAGTAATTGGGATTTTTCCCATCACCAACAAAAATAAGTAAAAATAAAAAAAAAATGTAATAAAAAAAGTGAAAACATAAAATAAGAAAATTAGTAAATTAAATAATTTAAATTTTAATCATTAATTTAAAAAAAGAAAAAAAAAACAATTAAAATAAAATTAAAACTTTTAAATGAAGATATATTTCTGTGAAAAGTAATTAGGATTTTTTTTTTATTAACAAAAATAATAAAAAATTGAAGTATTATTTCATAATTTTAAATGTGTAAAATAAACAATAGATGAATAAAATACATTAAAAATAATTTAAATAATGCAAATAAAAGTTATAAAAAGAAAGAAAAAAAACCCACAAATTTAAAAAATAAAATTAAAAATGTAAAAGATTAAATAAAAAATGAATAAAATAAGTGAATTTTTTTTTTTAAATACAAATAAAAAAATATATATAAAATGAAAAAAGTAAAATTTCAAACGTAAAAGATTAAATAAAAATTAAAACTCATTCATTTGATAGATACTGTGCCTAAACATAACTTTAAACACCTTTTATGTTAGAATAAGAAGATTAAATATATTTTAAACACTACACTTTCTGCTCTGAAGACCTATCGCTTCTTATCGTCATGTGACCGCGATAATATTGAGACAGTTTTGCTATCGTGATATTGATAATATTGTTACATCCCTAACAAACACACAGAACACAATGAATAAAATAAATGAACAATTAATTTAAAAAAAAAAGAAGAACACAAATAAAAGAATTAAAATGAAAAACTGTAAAGGATGAAATAAATGAAGCTGTCCATGCACCTCTGTGGTGTACTTGAGGTTCTCCTTCCCGCAGATCTGCAGCAGACGCTCCTGCTGGATGTGATTGGCCAGCGGTTTGAAGCGGAACTTGGAGCATCTGGAGGTCAGCGGCTCAATGATCCTGTACAGACGGCAGGAGTTAGTCTGTGCAGCAGCAGAGGCTCATGGGATTGCTGGTGCTCACACTGACCGGCTGACGTAGTTGCAGATGAGGCAGAATCGTGTGGTCCGAGACTCTTTCTCCATGGTGCGTCTGAGAGCCGCCTGAGCCGCGCCGGTCATAGAGTCCGCCTCGTCCAGGATGATGATCTTAAACGGAGGACAGGGCTTCCCGCTGCGGTTCAGAGAGGAAACACACGCCGGTCAGTCAGTGTGCTCCATAACCAGTCCTGATCCCATAACAAACACTCTGAGTGCTGGCCGACACCTGCGCAGCTTTCTTTAAATCAGTGTTGAATTTCTACATGTCAGTGTGAGCTGATCTGATCATCAGAGACACAGAATAACTGTTTGACTTGAATCTAGGACTGGATAAATCCAAACGATGGCCGTCTCTGGTGTATATATGGAGTACACACTCACTCTGGACGTGCTCCGGCTGCAGTCAGCTGAGCGAAGCTCTTCACCTTCTCTCGGATCACCTGTATCCCTCGTTCATCAGACGCGTTCAGCTCCAGGACTCTCTGACGGTACAGCTCCGGTCTGAACACACACACACACACACACACACACACACAGACACAGACACATACACACAGACACACACACACACACACACACGTATACACACACACACACACACACACACACACACACACACAGACACAGACACACACACAGACACACACACAGACACGCACACACAGACACACACACAGACAGACACACACACACACACACCACACACACACACACAGACACAGACACACCGACACACACCGACACACACCACACACACACACACACAGACACACACACACACACAGACAGACACACACACACACAGCGACACACACAGTCAGACACACACACACACACAGGACAGACACACACACACACACACACACACACTGAACACACACACACACAGACACACACACACTGAACACACACACACAGAGACACACACACAGACACACACACACACACACAGACAGACACACACACACACAGACAACACACACGAACACACACACAGAGACACACACACAGACAGACACACACACACAGACGCACACACACGCACACACAGACACAGACACACAGACAGAAACACACACACACACACACAGACACAGACACACACAGACACACACACACAGACAGACACAGACACACACAGACACACACACACACACACAGACACACACACACAGACAGACACACAGACAGACACACACACAGACAGACACACACACAGACAGACACACACACACACAAACACACAGACACAGAACACAGAACAATCACACACAGACACACACACACACAGACACACACACACACAGACAGAGACACACAACACACAGACAGACACACACACACACACACAGACACACACACACAGACAGACACACACACACAGACACAGAAACACACGCACACACACACACATACAGACACACACACACACACACACACACAGACACACACACACACACACACACAGACGCACAACACACACCAGACACACACACACACAGACAGACACACACACACACACACACACACACAGACGCAGACACACACACGCAGACACACACACGCAGACACACACACGCAGACACACACACGCAGACACACACACAGACAGACACACACAGACACACACACACACACACACACATCAGCATCAGTAGGCCTGTCGCAATAATATCAACTTAGCACACAATATATATGATCTCATTATTTCTGGTGCATTTTTTGTTAGAAAATCCAAAATAATGTTTTTGTTTACATAATATAAAACAAGATACACAATAATACAAAACATCTAATATTTTGACACTTAATTCCCATGATCTACATATTCTTAAGAATCAAAAGTTGGAAGTGTGTAGGCCTTCTTGCATTATTGTGCTGTTATATCATGATTATATTCAGTGGCATGAAATGATGGCAGAACGGACAGTTGTTATGGGGACAGGTCCAGGCGTCAGGAACACTCACCCATAAAGCTCTCTGGCGGCCGCTAGGATGGTGGACGTCTTTCCGGTTCCAGGAGGACCGTAGAACAGCAGGTTGGGCAGCTGCAACGACACGTTATCATCACTGCATAACAAATACAATAAAACCAGCAAACACGTTATATCACACAAGTGTTCTCACATTAACACATGATTACAATTCTAAAACTTTTCCTGGTAAAATTCTAAAAAAAGAGTTTTCTACAGGGACAGTCCAATAAAATAAGTCTGACAGAAGATGCACTGAGTCAGTCGACATCTGCTCAACACCACGTGATCAAATCTAGCTTTAAAAGATTACGAGATTTCTGGATGGGTTTGATGTGATTTCTTTAGCGTCCCTGTACTCATTCAGCACAGATGATTTCAGATCAGTTCAGTAACTGTGTAGAGTTGATGGTTTATAAACCTAAAGCAGCTCTACAGAAGAAAACAGACAGTGTTCAGTTTCAGTGATGTCCAACCAGTTAATATTAAGAATTACTTTTTATTTTGATATTCTCAATTATCACTTCATTTTAGTCATTTTGTTGTTGTGTTTTTTTATTCTTTTTTTGTTTTTGATTTTGTTTTAAGTTTTAATTTTTTGTCTTGGCGACTGAATAAAATAGGAAAAAATCAAGTTTTATTAATAATACTTCAACAAAACAAATATTTGGCACATAATTTAGATTTTTGCCAATCTTAGTACTTCAGCACTCTTTCTTATTTATACATCTTATATGTTAATTTTAAAATTAGTTAAAGTTTTAGTTATTTTGTTTGTTTTTAATGTCCAATTGGGTTTTAATCATGTTTTATTTCAGTTTTAGTAAATGTAGTACTTCAACATAAAAAAGAGAAATTAGAGAATAAGTTAAGTTTTTTTTATATTGAGTTTTAGTAATATTAGTACTTAAATTAAATGAGAAGTTTTGCCTTGGCAACTTATTACAATAGAAAAAGTTTAAGGTTTGTATATTTTGTTTTAGTAATTTTATTTTACTGCTCCGGGTGTGTGTTCACAGTGTGTGTGTGTTCACTGCTCTGTGTGTGTGCACTTCGGATGGGTTAAATGCAGAGCACAAATTCTGAGTATGGGTCACCATACTTGGCTGAATGTCACGTCACTTTCACTTTCACTTTCACTTTCACTTAAATCAAGTTCAACGAGATGAAAATTTAGACATTTGACTTGGTAACTAATTGAAATAAAATGTTTTTTTTTTTTTTTTTTTTTTAATACTGTATATGAATATATATTATTTATATTACTGGTTATTTTGTTTCAATTGTTGTAAGTGTGTGTGTTTATATGATAACCGAGAGGAAGGATCCGGCTGCTGATTGGTTGTGAGATGTCATGTGATCACCGAGCGTCACGCACATCAGCGCCCTCTAGAGACTTCTTCAGTACTGCCACCACCTCCTCCTGGAAGGCCACTTCATCCACACACTTCGGCCTGCTGCAGAGAGCACACACACATCACAAATAACACAAGAACACACACACCACAGACAGACTTCTGATGATTTCAAACAAGTCTCTTCTGTTTATTGTTGAAAACAGTCGAGTAGAAGTTGTTCAGGATTCTCTTTTGTAACATTATACATGTCCTGCTGAATGAAAGTGTTATTCTCTGCACAGATGTGGTGAGGCCTCACTATTTCTCCACCCAGGGCACCGCCTTCTGCTTCTTCTCTCCAGCTGAAGATGAAGAGGAGGGTTTCTGAGCTTTCACACTCTGCGATCCTTTCAGAAACGCCTGCATGTCTCCTCCTGTGCAAACACACGCTTCAGATTAAACAAAACACTCTTGTCTATTAGTAATTATGATATTTTTCATCGTGATTATTTATCTGGACTTCATCATCATCGTCATTAGAGTCAGAATTCGTCTCGTATCTCCGTTCAGTCGCTGTTAGTCGGATGTTAGACGCGCTCACCTGACGCTGACGCGGAGAGAATTCAGAATAAATCACTTTATGATTAAAATCAAACACGAATCGCACTCTTCTGAAACTGTTGACAGACCGCGAGCCGCGTCGGATTCCCGCCAGACGCGCGGATGATGACGTCGGCACGTGTTACGTCACTGGCGCGCGCCGCTGACGCGAGTGACGGCGGCTCGTGATCATCAAATGACGCTTGTTTGTAATCATAATAACATTAATATTATTCGTAATGCTGCCACACAGCCAGGAAAACTTATTTCGAAGACAAACCATCATTGCGTGTTCATAAAATGCATTATTTTTGAACTAACCTAAAAAGTTGTATAGGCTTTTTACTAAAGATATTGTTACAAAAGAATAGTGAGCACTTACTTCTGCTAATGAAGAAACCTTGGGAGGAACTGGGGATTTTTTTTTAAATTACTACAACAAATTATTAAATAATCATAACAGTAAAATAAATGAATCGACTGAAATAAAAAAATCATAAAATAAATAAATAAAAATAAGATTAAAATAAATGAATAGATTAAAATAAAAAATAATAATAAAATAAATAAATAAAAATAAGATTAAAATAAATGAATTAGATTAAAATAAAAAATAATAATAAAATAAATAAAAATAAGATTAAAATAAATGAATAGATTAAAATAAAATACAAATAATAAAATAAATAAATAAAAATAAGATTAAAATAAATGAATAGATTAAAATAAAAATAATAAAAAGCAAATTAAAGATATATTAAAGTGTAATACACTAGCTAGCTAAATATATTTAAACTAATCAAATAAATAAAGATTAAAATTGTTACATTTTGATTAATTGTGAAATATATTTTTAAAATAAATTATGCTATGGGAAGAAAATAAAAGAATATAAGATATAATAAAAGATTAAAATAAAATAAATACATTGAAATAAATAAAAATGCCAATTTGTGTTAAATTGTAATAATTAAACAAATATTAAAATTTAATTAAAATTAAAGATAAAACTGATACAATAAAAATGAAATAATATTTTTAAATAAAAGTAACTAATTATATTAGAAAATAAATTTGTAATAAAATAAGATTAAAATAAAATGAATATGTTAAAATAAATAAAAACGTATTAAAGTTAATTTAAAAGTTAGGCACATAAATAATACATATAACAGTAGAGTACTATTATTATAGGAGTAGAAACCCATGTTAGATGAAATGTGTTGCAGTGTTGTGTTATTCTGCTGATGGGAGTGATCTGCGATCGGCGTCCCTGCGCTCCGCTGGTTTAGTCTGACGTCATTACGTCATCACACTCAGAGCAGTCTCACAGCAGAGATCAAGCAAATTTAAAAACTAAAAATCAGTGTCGTGTCTGAAATCAAAATCACGGAGTGTATCCAAACTATTGTGATTTTTAAAAAAAATGTACATGTGTCAAACTCTAAGCGTGTTCTTTCGTTTTTCTCCTAATGTATATTTCATATCTCACTTTATTATGCTCACTGAATGTGATATATATTGATATATTTATTGTTTTATATTTATTACGCTGGATTTTCCTGCTGGCGGAGTCATCGGCGCTCTGTTAAGTGTGCCTGCGCCGCCCGTGCGTCATTGCGTCATCACACGCACAGTGTTTTTGCTTCGTCTCTTTCAAACCGCGGAGAGACTCTCGCGTTTACCCCCTCGGGTTTCCTCTCAGTTTGGACTTTTGCGCTCCATCCGATGCTCCCGCGCTCGCGGTGGACCTCGAGGAGCGGCGCGAGGCTCGGTGACGCGGAACGCGGAGAGTTTTCTGAGGCGGTTTACTGCGCATGTTCGTGAACCGCCCGAATGAACGCGGATCGATAAAACACCGAGATCTGACCCAAACACGGCGGAACCCGACACACGGATCCGTTCTGTGACCGGAGTCCCAGCGAGCCGAGCCCGATCGCGCCGATCGATATCTGATCGATATCTGAGGAGATGCGCGCGCACTGATCGCCTCGGGGACCGATAACTGATCGATAACACACACTGGAGCTCCGCTGGAGGATGCGATGGTCACTCTAGACAGGTGTGCTCTTCCTCCTCCTCCTCCTCTGGTGTGTCGGATCAGGTGGATGTGACACACACACACACACACACACACACACACACACACACACACACATCACACATCATGCAGGCTGCGCCCTTCCAGTATGATTTCTACAGCGAGGAGAACGCGCCCAAATGGAGAGGACTGCTGGTGCCGTCACTCAACAAGGTGAGACAGCTGTCAATCAATCAATCAACCACCACACGTCACATCCGTTATATCTGTTCACGCACCCTCCGGGATTCGAACCCACGACCTTAGTGTTGCGAGTGCAGGGAAAACATGACACATCATCATCTGAATAAATAATGTCTCCATTGATGTGTGGTTTGTTAGGAGGACAATATTTGTCTGAGATACAACTATTTGAAAATCTGGAATCTGAGGGTGCAAAAAAATGTAAATATTGAGAAAATCACCTTTAAATTTGTCCCAAATGAAGTTCTTAGCAATGCATATTACTAATCAAAAATTAAGTTTTGATGTATTTACGGTAGGAGATTTACTAAATATCTTCATGGAACATGATCTTTACTTAAAATCCTAATGATTTTTGTCATAAAAGAGAAATGTATAATTGTGACCCATACAATGTATTGTTGTCTATTGCTACAAATATACCTGTGCTACTGATGACTGCTTCTGTGCTGCAGGGACACAGATATATAGGGCTGGGTATAACTTGAATTTTATCAATTCTAGTGTTGATTCAATATTCCAACATTTATTCTGTGTCTGTTTACGAAGCAGATCTAAAACACTGTACTCGTCTGTTTATGATGATATAGTGACGTAGTGTTCTGCATACTAGTGGATAAATATAAAAGAGTCGTTTTAAATCACATTGAAATGAATCTGTTTTTGAGACCCAGCTCTTCGATATAACGAGATGCACACAAAACTGATGCTCGATCTCGTGATTGTTCCCAGTAATATTTATTCAGAATATTGCTCTCTATCCATTCTGACCCTCGGTAGATTTTAAACTGAGACGGTGACGTCCTGATACTGATAATCACTAATGGAATACAGCTTTGCCTTTCCACAGATGATGCTGTTAAAAAGTCTTGAATCGGAGCAGAACGTCAAATTCAAATATATATATATATATCCATTTAATGATGATGATATCAGTACATTTATAACAATATAAAGCAGGTGAGATTTGCTATATACTGTGATATATAAAAGTTTATGAGAAGAATGTATGAATGTATCATCTTTGTATAGAAAGCTGTGTGGTAATGTACTGTAGTTACATTTTTGTTACAGTTGGGATTTGCTGTATAGTGAGTTGGATACACATAATTGTAGTTATTAATTTATTATGTGGTTATATTGAGACTTCTGAGGAAACCTGTGAGGTTGTATTGATGGTGGCTTGTTCTGACAGGCCTGGTTACTGTTTGGTGTATAAGTGACGGAATATATGCAGAATGATTGCATCATAAATCATATCGGCTGAAAGGATTGTCAGTGTTGAAATGGCTCAGGCTGTCACTGATGAGCTGATCTCGTGAAGCTGTGTCTGTGTGCTCAGATGATCAGCTGCTGATCTCCAGCTGTGCGCATATAGAGTGTGGGGGCTCTGTGTGTGGTTTTTGATCTCGCTCTCTGTGTGTGTGGGAGTGTTTTGGTTTTTTTTTTTTTTTTTTTGTGTGGCTGTGTCCATAGCAACAGCAAAACTCAGAACACTCGTATTCGCCCTCATGCAAAATCCATCGAGACACTTATAACTCAAATACATAGAGTCCATAATCCATAATAACACTTTAAACGCTGCTTGATCTGTGCAGATTTCTCTCCTGATTCACACCAGAACACTTTTTTGGTTTTTTAAGTGTTATTATGGATTATAGACTCTATGTATTTGAGGTGATTAAACGTCTTAATGTGGATGTGTTTCATCTTTTGTCTTGCTCCAGATGTTCACTGATGGATGGAGTGTGCTGTGGGTACTTGTGGATTATTGTGATGGTTTTTATCAGCTGTTTGGACTCTCATTCTGACGGCACCCATTCACTGCAGAGCATCCATTGCTGAGACACTGATGCAGTGCTACATTTCTACAAACCTGATGAAGAAACAAACTCATCCTAATCTCAGATGAACTCAGGGTAGATAGTTATATTTTAAGTGACGCTTGGTCGGTCAGCTGATGTCCGGTCATCAGCAGCGTGTCTGTTCTGAGGTTTAGTGTCAGTCAGTGGATGATGCTCATCTTCAGGTTATAGCTGCGGTTAGTCATTTATTATTATTATTATTATTAAAGTCTCTTCTGCTCACCAAGGCTGTGTTTATTTGATCAGAAATACAGTAAAACCAGTGAAATATTATTACAGTTTGAAGTAGAGCTTATATTTTGACGTGTTACCATGAGGACCTTTTACGTTCCTGTAGCTTATGAATATGATTGTATATTTCTACTGTTTATTTGGCATCTTTTTGCAACTTTTGATAAGTGACTCAGACAATAAAAAGGCACACATTTTCCGTCTAAATTACACAAGAAGAGGAAACTAAAGCTGTGTAGCAGTACACACATCACACGAACGGAGCTGCTATTAACAGTTAATTAATAATAATAATAACTGAATAATTGTTCATTTATGATGCTCACTGATAGTATCTTGTACCAGTGATTGTTAGTACGCTGTAAGGGACTTTATTAAAACACAATTGTTGAGAATGTGTAGTATTACTAGTTTACTAGCTATTAAATATATATTTTTTAATTGTAAATATTCAAAAAAGTGCAAGTGTTCAATAATTCAATGTATTAAAAATACAGTCATTTATATTTTAATAAATGAACATAAATGAACTATTATATCTAAATGAACATATATAAAGTATATTTTTTGCTGAGATTTGATGATGTGACACAAGTTTGCGTCATGATTACGCAGTGACATCACAACCTCATTAATCAACAAACCCACCTTCCTTTAGCAACTCACACACACACACACACACACACATATATATATATATATATACACACGATAAAAATGACATTAATAAGTGCAGTTACTAAGAACATTACATGTTCATTTCTTGTTTGCGTTTGACAGTGAAGCACTAAGCTTGAGTTGGGAAGCTTACAAAGTTTATTTTAACAACAGTAACATGTCCAAAATCTGATTTTTATGTAGAAGAGGTGTATATTGTACTCTTATTAAATGTAGCGTTATTCTGCTGTAGTCTTGTATGGATCAGATCCACAGTTTCAGTGATTGTGTGTGATTTAGTCGCACATTGAAGAAAAGTTTGTTTTAAAGCACTTTGTGACTCTTCTCACTTCAGACACAAAACGGACCAAATCTGATTTCTTAAAGATTTGATATTTTATAATAGAGATTTTTTCGTTGTTGTTTTATGATTTCAAAATAAAGGAAAATGTATAAATGATTAATAAGCTAACAAGTGCTCCTCTGCTGCCATCTACAGGTTGTAATGGTGATTTGAAGTATTTTTTAATTTTACACAAGTGTTCGTTCTCAGCATTATATTTTGGTCAGGGTCATCCCATTAAAAATAACATGACGCAGATTTTTTGGGCTGATTTTCTTCTTTTTTTCCATTCATCTCATAAAAGTGAGTTTGAGCAAATTATTGCAGGTAGTAGTAGCAGCCCAGTGACTCGTTCATGTGCACTGACAGACTCCAGATTAATGCTCTGCCAGCAGGAGGCGCTGCTGGAGCGAGATATAGCGGTTTCCACGGTAACGGCTGTAATACAATAAACAAACGCTACTTTATCAGGCGTCACAGGAAAGACGGAATAACATCAAAGCTTTTCTGAAGACGGTCGGTTCTTTCAAAGATACATTCATATAAAAACACCCGCGCTGCTGCAGTGCTCAGTTTATAAATATAAAGGAAGTATAAGCCTTTGGGAAATCTGTTTGTGACGAGCTATAAGTCAAATGGCCAAGTGATGACAAAGATGCAAGAGTTCACCCAGAACTGCTGAAGAGTGCGCTGGCCACGAGAGAATCAGTCACATGATCTTCAGAAATCAGTTTAACTCTGAGTTCTGCTCTTGTTTTATTACCATTTTCTAAAACTGTAGTGAATAAACCGTGATAATGTGAGAAATGCTGAAGAATAAACTTGGGTTTGGCTGTAGATATAGATGATATTGTCCATCATAATGCAGAACGACCCGTCGACGGAGTTCTGTTTCTGTGTTTCTCCTTCGAGCTCAAATATTGTCTTCTAACCTCTGAAAAATCTAATTTTACAGCATATTCATATGTTTATGTTTCTTTGATTCATGATCACATGACTTGCAAAACATAAAATATTTTTTAGTAAGCAATTTTTAATATATATATTAAATTGGACCTTTATGATTGGTTTAACTTAATGAATTAGTTTTTTAATTTTAAAGTTATTTATTTTAATTGTACATTTGTATTATTTAAATATTTTTAGTAAGAGCTTTATTTTGATTTGAAAATGTCTCATTAGTTGATTAAATTAACTTTTTACAAGTATATTATTTTTAACTTGTTTTGACTTTTTTAATTCACTCACATTTTTATTTAGATTTTTATTTATTTATTTTAAATTTATTTATTTTAGTTTTACTTTATGATGTAAATTGTATTTAATGCTTAATTTAGATTTTTTGCAATTATTTACACATTTTACTTTTTCATATTTATTTACATTATTACAACTTTTAATTAATTTATTTTTATTTACATTTTTATAATTTAAGTATTATTTTTGATTAATTAGATTGTTTTAAATTATGTATTTGAATTTTAAATGTGATTATTAGCTTTGAAATTATTTACTTGTTTTAATTTTACATTTGTAAAATTGTTTTATTTAGATTTTTTCATTTTGCAATTTACATTTGTATGATTTCATTTTTAGTAAGTGCTTTGTTTAGATCTTTTTTGCAGTTATTTACTAATTTCAATTTGACATGATTTTTAAAATTTTTAATAAGTGTTTTATTTAATTTTTTTTTTTTATCTTAATTTTTCTTTATTTATTAACGTTTTTGGAGTTAGTTTA